>NW_024354886.1:2483941-2683223 GCF_902729225.1 Pteropus medius
CAAAACTCAGATAATTAGTAACTTGAATTGATTTCATTTCTGCTCTGCCTTCCCCATCAGTATATTAACACAATTTAAAATAGCTAATTTGCTTTATCTCCTGCCTCACCTTTCCCTATTAAGTTAAATATACTAAACCAGTAATTTTCCAAACTTTCAAGTAGTAAAAAACTTCCTTTCAAATGCAACCTGACAAAGAACATGAATATAAATTGAAAAAAGTGTTCTAGGAAAAACATATATATTCTAAGTTAAAATGTAAAGCCTTCACATATTATAAAGTTAATTACTGGAAAAAAAAATAAGGCTAATGAGATTAACATAGACTGAGATCACGGGTTATGGATAAGAATCATATACAGAAATTAATATTATACAAAAAAAGAATACATAGATAGCAATCAAAAAATTCTGATTCACATACCTAAGTTGCTAAATAGATTCTTATTTTAAACAGATCACCTCACAGCCTTGAGAGGCTCTTCAGATCAGAGATGGCAAAAAAAAACCCCCCACACATTTTGAGAGCTGTACAAAAATAACTTATTATAGCAACAATTAATGCATTTATTGGTAGCCAATGTATTAAAATTAAGTTTATTTTTAAAATAAAATTCTTATCAAATATTAATGAAAGCCTTAGCACCTCCACACAACACTGAGCAACTATTTCAGATCACTGTCCTAAAAGCCACCTTCTACAACTCAGACTCACTTCCCAGGAACATGTCCAATTAGATTGGGGGGGAGGGGCAGAAGGGGAGAGTCCTATTCTTTCTAAAATTAAAGATACAAATATAGTTATTTGAACCTGAACTCTAAATATGTCTTATGTCTAAAATGACATAATCCTAAAACAAAGGGGAAAAAGAAAAAGAAAAAAAAAACAACAACAACAAAAAGAAAATGACGTAATCCTATACTCATGTAAATCAGTGTAAACTGAATATGGTGTCCCTCATATTCAAAGACAAAACTGATGATTGTTCCTCTAGTGAACTTTAAGAGTCCACGAGATTAGCCATCTCACCCAAAGAGGCACCTAGACAAGTATTTTGGGCTGGCAAATTCTACAGATACCATCTCTGCCCCGATCAGATAAGCCAAGAGCAACAAAGTGCAGCCAACTAGCTAGGTCTAGCCCATCACCTATTTTTTAATGACCCGCAGCTAAGAATGGATTAAACTGTGCTGCCACCACCACCTCCCTCAAAAAGAAAAAAAAAGATATATTGAAGTCCTAATCCTCAATATATCGGAATGTGACCTTATTTGGATATAGGGTCTTCATACAGAGGTAATCGAATCAAAATGAGCTCCTAGGGTGGCCCAACACAACATCACTGGGAAATTTGTACACAGAGACATTAACAGAAAGAGACTGGGAAATTTGTACACAGAGACATTAACAGAAAGAGGATAGCCATCTACAACCCAAAGAGAGAGGCTAGAACAGATCCCTTTCCTTACATTCCTAAGGGGGAACCAATCCTCCAACACCTTGATTTCTGACTTCTAGCATCCGGAACCCAGAGGCAATAAATTTTAAGTCACGCAGTTTGTGGTACTTTGTTACAGCAGCCCTACCAGGCCAATACAAGTGGTTTATACATTTTCAAGCAATTGAAAAAAAATCAGAGAATGTTATTTTGTAACATGAGAAAACTGTATGAATTCATCTTCAGTATTGATGAAGTTTTACTGAAACACTGTCACACCTATTCATTTATGTATTGTCTATGGCTGCTTTTGCACTGCAATGGCAGAGTTGAGTAACTGCAAAAGAGACTATATGACCTAAAATACTTAGGGTCTAGCCCTTTACAGAAAAGTTTCCCAGTTTGAGAATAACTACTATATCACAAAGTATATAGTAGTTTACGGAAAAACAAAGAAGGTCAATCTGTCACTATTTTCCATCTGTCAATTGCTCTTCGGTAGCCTGCTTTTCTTAGAAAAATTAGCTACATCACATCTACTTTCCAAGGCTACTGTGTATAGATCAAGTGAGTAATAAACATAAATGCTTTATTAAACTATAAAACATAATAAACATGAAAATTATAACATTCCATTCACAGACAATATAAATAAGTTGTAACTATTTTAAGGGAAACAACTAACATATTCCTGGACCGTGACCTGATAAGCCCACTAATGTTAGCAGAACTTATGTGACTGATAAAACTAAATAAAATACCTCATATTAACTGTCAATAACAAATCCAAGAATCCTAATCACATAAATGATCCTACTCGAATTCAGTAAGTCTAAGCAAGTAAACAAGTGTATACATGAATTAAGGCTGTGTTTACCTTTTATTATCAAACTACCAATCAATCAAACACTACAGGCTAGCACATGGAAAGAATGATAAATTGTTTTTGCAATAACTCTTTGGTTCCAATTTCCTAAAAGCTAAAACCTCTCAATATTTTTTCATTCAAAAAACAATTAGGTACCACTGTTTTGGTCAATTTTTTGGCAGTGAACAAAAGGGTCATATACTATGGCCCAGTAATTCGATTACTTGATAGATACCCAATAGAAACACATACATATGTATTACAAAGACATGTAAAAAAATGTTCAAACAGTACTTTTTTATAACAGGCCCAAAACAGAAATAATCTAAATGCTCATTTATAGAAAGGATAATAAGTGCACACAATGAAATACATTTCAGCAATGAGAACGAACAAACTACTCCTACACAAAGCATGGAATAACCTCATAAAGACAGACATCAGTCAAAAAGCAAAATATACAAATAATATTTATATCAAGCTTTATAACAGACAAAATTAATCTCTGACACTAGGAGGAGAGTGGCTACTTTGGAGAAGCAGGTGAGAGTAGTAATTGGGAAGGAATATGAAAGGGGCTTCTGAAGTACTGTTAGTAATGTTCTATTTCTCTCCTTAAGTCATGTTCAATTTGTGATAGCATTCTGAGCTGTAGAATTACAATTAGTGCACTGTGTGTATCATATATCACACTTCAATAAACAGTTAACCAAGAAATTAAGTTCTACTTTCAAAGGTGCTGCTATCTAAGAATACTGGAAGTAGAACTTACTATGCTCTTATTGGACCAACTGTCTCAAATGTTAACTATAAACTCTGGACAAAATACAACAGTAACTACCTGAAGGCACTGGAGAGCAATCAAAAGCAGATAAACATTGTAGGGGAGTCACCGAAAAAAAAGAATAGCACTGAGGAAGTTTTCTTTTTTCCTCTTTTTAATGGCTTTTGCCGGGAGGCAGGCCCAGGTAAGCAGTGAGGTAAGAGAATGTGGATAGAAACTACACTTTTACTGGCATGAAGAACCAGAGGACAGAGTACAGAGTGATCCTACCAGATGAAAACTGAGAGGTGAAATCAAGGAAAGGAGAGAGCCACGAAGGGAGAGGTCCCAAAGACTTCATATAAACTTGGCCCTAAACTGCTGGCTGACTCCTGAAATATGCATGTGTGGGATAGACTACAAGCATTCCAGATTAGACTAAAAACTGAATACAGATTTAAACTGCGGACCACAGGGGGAAATGAATGGAGGCTAAGCCTATCCTACTAAAATAAAATACATAAATCAATATTCTTTGAAAGTACACAACAGGATCAAAATCTCTGCAATAAAATTTTCACAATGTTCAAGATTCAATTCCAAATTACTAGACATTCAGAGAAATAGGGAAACATGACCCATAGAAAAGATCAAGAGATCAACATCAAGATAACCTGCATGTTGTAATTAGCAGAAAAGAATTTAACCATCACCAAGGTTTCTCTAACGTTAACCTCTTACATAACCTTCACATAGTTATAGAAACCAAGAAATTAACTAACGAGACAATACTATTAAGTAATTTACAAACCTTGTGTGAATTCTGTCAATCTGCTAATATACTTTTTCTGGCCCAGCATCCAACCTAAATATACCACATTGCATTTAGTTATATATTAGTCTTCTCTAACCTGAGGTAGTTCCTCAGTCTTTCTTTATAGACAAAAAATTAAAAAGCAGCTACTATAATCACACTCAAGAATTAAAGAGGAAAATGTGCTTATAACAAATAAGAAATCTCAAAAGAGAACTAGAAACTATTAAAAAGAACCAAATGAAAATTCTAGATTGAAGAATACATTAATTGAATGCAGGCCAAAGATGGCAGAAGAGTCAGTACACTTCAAGAAAGATCAACAGCAATTATCTAATGTGAACAGAGAGGGGAAAAAACCAACAATAATAAAACTGAACAATCATATGTGGTACAATATCAAGGCCTAAACCTATATGTAATAGGTATAATCAGAGTCCTATAATCAGAAGTGAGAAAAAATGGAACAGAAAAAATATTTGAAGAATGGCTGAAATTTTTCCCAAATAGAATATAAGATGGAAATTTACAGATTCTGTGAGCTCAGTGAAACACAAGCAGGACAAATACAAAGAAAACACATAAGCACATCACAGTCAAACTGCCAACAACCAATAATTAGAGAAAATTATTAAAAGAGAAAAAAATGACAAATCACATATAAGAAAACAATAATATGAATTATTGCTGACTTCTCATAAAAAAATGGAGGCCAAAAGACAATGAAAGGATATGTTACATGCTAAAAGAAAATAATCTGACAACCCAAAATTCTATATTTAGTAAAAGCATCCTTCCAGAATAATGACTAAATACAAGTATTTTCAGAAAAGCAAAAGCTCAAAGAGTTCATCACTAGCAGACCTGCACTAGAAGAAATGGTAAAGGAAGTTCACTTTAGCAGAAGGTAAATGATAAATGATGGGAAATCCAATCTTCAGAAAGAAATGAGAAAGACAGGAAATGGTAATATGTGAGTAAATATAAAAGACTATTTTTTCTCTTAATTTCTTTAAACACACATGACTTCCAAAAAAATTAAATAGCACACTCCTAATAACAATGGATGAAGAATTCACAAATTAAAAATACTTTGCGATGAATGACAATAAAAACCTAACTTATTAAACTTCTGGAATACAGCTAGAGCAATCCTCAGAGGAAAAGTGATAGCTGTAAATGCCTACATTAAAAAAGAAATCAGATCTCTAATCTACATCCTAAATCTTACACCTTAAGACACCAGAAAAACAGCAGCAAATAAAACTAAAACCAAAGAAAGCAGAAGAAAATTACCTAACAACAACAAAAAAAAACCAGTGAATAACTGCGAACATATGCATGCAAGGCTGTGGGGAGGTTCTCCCCAGGGCTCTGTCATCTGCATTTGTTGGCATGGGTACAGCTATGAAGAAACAGGAAAGCTTCCTGCTTCTGTGGGTCTTACAGTTCTATTAAAAGTAATTATTGCCCTGAAGACAATTTTACATTACTTCCAGTGTTCAGATTTTACAGTACCATATATCTAAACCAAAAAGGTTACTGAGTAGTAACCTTAGAGCATATACATCTCAAGAACTTCCTGGACATCAGAAATATGACGGAGTGAGAGACATCCCCAGATTTCTCCCCATGAAACAACAATAAGCTGAACATTTAAAACTCAACAAAAAACACCCAAACTACACACTAGCACGTCTGAGTGTGGGATCTACACGTAAGAGCTATGCGTAGATCCCACACTCAGACGTGCTAGTGTGTAGGTAAAATTCCAGGGTGTCGAGAGATAGACTGGGAGAAACAAAGAAGCTTCCTCTCCCGGCGTGAGCTCCCTGTAGGAGGACAGGGAGGGGAGAAGGGGCAGTGGGTTCCCTGAACAGCCCTGGGTGGGAGAACCATGAACTCCACACGGCCAGCAGCAGTGCCCAGGCATAGGGCAGAAGCAGAGAAGTGGGGACGGCAGAGAAATAACAACTGATTATTGCCGGCCGTGGTTGCAAAACCACAAGGCTGAGCCATAGCCTCCATTCCCCAATCCAATAGGCCCCACTCCGCATACTCCAAGACCTAAGAACACAAGCCTCAGGGGAATTTGAGGAAATGCTACTGAAAGTGTTGTTAATACTGACAGGAACTGAGACTAAGGGTAGTGAGCATTACTGAATATCTTTAGAGGGGAAAAAAAGGCATTATTAAGAGTTTATACAAAGCAAGGATCCAAAAGGCTTAGACACCACCCACTGAAAACCAAAAGAAAAATGCATTCTTTGCAAGAGGCTAAAGAGAGAACTTTATATAATAAATCTTCTCTCAAGAAATAAACAAACAAACAAAAAAAGCAGAATACACTCCATTAATGTCCAAGCAGAGAAAAAGTCCGTTAAACACCATGAACGACCAAGGTGACAAGGCAGATCAGAAAGAAAGAGAACAATCTCCAAAAAATAAGCTTAGAAACATAGAAATATGCAACTTATATGACAGAGATTTCAGAATAGTACTTCTGAAAAAACTCAATGAGATCTGAAAAGAATCAGATCAACAATTTCAGGAACTGAAAAAACTAGATGAGCAGAATGAATTCTTTAGCAAAGAGAATGAAATGCTCAAAAAGAACGAAACAGAACTTCTGGAGATGAAGAACACACTGAAAGAGATGAAAACTGAAATAGCAAGCATGGATTGACCAAATGAAGGAAAGGATCAGTGACATCAAAGACAGAAATATACAAATAAATCCGAAGGAAGAAGAGAGAAACCGAAAAATGAAAAATAATGAAAGAGAAATACAAGAACTAGGTGATACCATCAGGTGTATATAAGACTAATGGGCATTTTCGAAGGTGAGGAAAAGGAGCAGGGATTAGAAAGCATTTTCAGACAAATAATTAACGATAATTTCCCAAATCTAAGGAATGAGCTGGAGCTTGGAATTCAAAAAGTAAAGAGAACACCCAATTATCTCAATCCAAAAAGGTCTTCACCAAAACACAACGTATTAAACATCAAAAATCAACAACAAAGAAAGAATTCTCAGGACAGTCAAGGAAAAGAAGATGGTAACCTATAAAGGAAAATCCAACAGATTATCGTTGGACTTCTCAGCACCAACCTTACAAACCAGAAACGAGTGGCATCAAATACTCAAACTATTAAATAAAAAGAATTAACAGCCAAGAATAACGTATCCAGCTAAGCTCTCCTTTAGATATGAAGGAGAAATAAAGACCTTTACAGACGTAAAAAAAATTTAGGGGATTCTCTATCACGAGGCCTATTACAGGAAATACTGAAATGGGTCAGCTCACCTAAAACAAAATGACAAAAAGAAATAATTAGGAGTAAGGCGACTAGCAAGCAGATAGAAACACAGGAATGCAAGTCTTACTAAGAGCAGGGCATTATAAGCTTAAACAATAAGAAGAAATTTGCTATAGTAAGATAGTAATGAACATTCAGCATATATATAGGGATAAACTGAGGCAGCAATGACTGAAAGAGGAATCAAAGATTCAAATTCAAAAAGGGGAATGGAGATAAGGCACACTCGGAAGACCATGGAATACTATATATATAGAGAGAGAGAGAGAGACAGACAGAGAGAGACAGAGAGAATATATATATATTATATATACACTATATATGTAATACTATATATATAGTATTTATATAAATATTTATATAGTATTTATATATATAATATATATAAAAAATCATTTATATATATATCAATATATATAAATATATATATATTTATATATATATAGATATATATATATATATATATAAATGATCCTCTACATATTCTTAATGGTAACCACACACCAAAGATTCAGAATTTTATGAAGTATATAACAAAAAACAAGAAGGACCAAAGGGAAAACCCACAAAACCCAGCCAAAATTTAAAACAATAAAACAGAAATACAAGGACAAGGAAGCAATGGAAACACCGAGCTACCAGAAAGCAAAGCGTAAAATAGTTATAGCAAAACTTCATATTTCAATAATCACCCTAAATGTAAATGGACTGAACTCACCAATAAAAAGGCAAAGTTGTAGATTGGATCGAAAAACAAAACCCAACCATATGCTGCCTCCAGGAGACACATCTCAGCTCCAAAGACAAATATAGACTCAAAGTGAAAGGGTGGAAAATCATATTTCAAGCAAATGGCATTCAGAGAAAAGTGGGAGTAGCGATACTAATATCGGACAAAATAGACTTCAGAATAAAAAAGGTGAAGAAAGATATTGAGGGACATCTCATAATGATAAAGGGAATCATGTACCAAGAAGACATAACACTTCTTAATATCTATGCTCCCAATCAAGGAGCCCCAAAATATGTAAAGCAATTACTAACAGAACTAAAGGGAGAAACAGACTAAAACACTATCATGGTAGGAGACCTAAATACCCCACTGTCGGATATGGACAGATCATCCGAACAGAAAATCAGTAAGGAAATAACATCCTTAAACGACACATTAGACCAACTGGACATACTCGACATTTACAGAGCTCTTCATCCCAAAACAGCTGCTTATACATTCTTCTCTAATGCACATGGAACATTCCAAGGATTGACCACATACTGGGACACAGAGATAGTCTCAACTAATATAAGAGGAATGAAGTCATACCAACCATATTCTCTGATCATAATGCTTTGAAAATAGAGATTAACTGTAAAAAGAAAGCAGGAAGAACCACAAATCCACGGAGATTAAACAACATGCTACTGAAGAATAACTGGGTCAAAGAAGAAATAAAAACAGAGATCAAGAGATACAGAGAAACAAATGATAATGATAGTACAACATATCAAAACTTCTGGAACACCGCAAAAGCGATCATAAGAGGAAAGTTCATATCATTACAGGCCTGTCTCCAAAAACAAAAACGAGCCCAAATAACCTAACGATTCACCTTAAAAAACTAGAAAAGGAAGAACAAATGAAGCCTAAAGTCAGCAGAAGGAAAGAAATAATCAAAATTAGAGCAGAAATAAATATAATTGAAAATAAAAAAATAGAAAAAATAAATGCAACAAAGAGCTGGTTTTTTGAGAAGGTTAATAAAATTGACAAACCCTTGGCTAGAAAGGAAAGAGAGAAAGGACACAGATAAAATCAGGAATGAAAGAGAAAATACGACAGACACTGCAGAAATACAAAAGATCATACAAGAATACTATGAAAAAGTATATAACACCAAATTTAATAACCTAGAAGAAATGGACCAGTACACAGAAAGATACAACCTTCCTAGACTGAATCAAGAACTGGAAAATCTAAATTGATTGATCAGCAGTGTGGAAATTGAAATAATCATCAAAAACCTACCAAAAAGTAAAAGTCTAGGACCAGAGAGCTTCACCAGTGAATTCTACTAAACATTCAAAGAAAATTTAATACCTATTCTCCTCAAACTCTTCCAAATAATCGAAGAGGAGGCAATACTTCCTGACTAATTTTATGAAGCCAATATTACCCTGATACCAAAGCCTAGTAAAGACAACACAAAAAAAGAAAGCTACAGACCAATATCCCTCATGAACACAGATGCAAAAATCCTAAATAAGATACTAGCAAATCAAATACAACAACATATTAAAATGATTATACACCATGACCAAGGGGGCTTCATCCCGGGAGCACAGAGATGGTTCAACATATGCAAATCGATTAATGTGACACACCACGTAAACAGATTAAAAAATAAACATCATATGATCATATCAATAGATGCAGAAAAATCCTTTGACAAGATGCAGCATCAATTTTTGATCAAAACAATTCACAAAATCGGTATAGAAGGAAAATACCTTACATAATAAAGGCCATATATGATATATCCTCAGCCAACATTATAGTTAATGGTGAAAAACTAAAAACCTTCCCTCTAAGATCAGGAACAAGGCAAGGCTACAAATATAACATTGGAGGTCCTAGCAAGTGCAATAAAGCAAGGGGAAGATATAAAAGGCATCCAAATAGGAAACAAAGAAGTCAAACTTCGTTTCTCATGATTCTCTACATAGAAATTCCTAAAGACTCCACAAGAAAACTACTAGAAACAATAAGCAAATATAAGAAAGTGTCTGGATACAAAATCAATGTTCATAAATCCATAGCGTTCCTATACTCTAATAACGAAGTGTCAGAAAAAGAAGTGGAAAAATTAATTCCTCTTGCAATTGCAAAAAAAAGAATAAAATACCTAGGAATAAATTTAACGAAACATGTGAAGGACCTGTATAATGAAAATTACAATACCCTATTAAAAGAAATCGAAGAAGATACAAAGAAATGGAAAGATATTTCGTGTTCTAGATTGGAAGAATCAACACATTTAAAATTACCTTATTACCTAAAGCATTATACAGATTTAACGTAAACCCCATCAAAATCCCATCAGCATTTTTTAAAGAAATAGAACAAAAAATCATCAGATTTGTATGGAAGCACAAACGACCCCAAATTGCCAAAGCCATCCTGAGAAGAAAGAACAGGGTGGAGTTATGACTTTACTCTACTTTAAATTATACTACAAAGCGACAATAATCAAAACGGCATGGTATTGGCAGAAACACACACACCGCGCTGCACTTTGCCTGCCCTTTGCGCGCACACACCTGTACACACACACAGACAGATAAATGGAAAAGAATTGAGAGTCCAGAAGTAAACCCATATTCTTCGACAAAAAAGCCACAAACATACAGTGGAAAAAGGAAAGCCTCTTCAATAAATGGTGCTGAGAAAACTGGAAAGCCGCCTGCAAAAGAATGAAACTAGACTGTTATCTACCACCACACACCGAAATTAACTCAAAATGGATTAAGGGCCTGAATGTAAGATCTGAAACAATAAAATGCATAGAAGAAAACACAGAAACTAAACTCAAGGGCCTTGGACTTAAAGATGATTTTATGAAATCTGACCTCAAAGGCAAGGGAAGTAAAAGCAAAAATAAATGAATAGGACTATGTCAAACTAAAAAGCTTCTGCTCAGAGAAAGAAATTGTCAACCAGGTAAAGAGACAACCATCCGAATGGAAAAATATATTTGCAAGCAAGGTCTCCAATAAAGGCCTAATATTCAAAATATACAAAGAATTCATATGAGTCAACAACAACAACAACAACAAAAACCAAACAGTCTAATCAAAAAATGAGCAGAGGACCTGAACAGACACTTCTCCCTAGAAATGTCTAGGGAGACATTTGGCCGACAAATATCGCTAGCTATTAGGGAAATGCAAATCAAAACCACAATGAGATACCATCTCACACCTGTTAGAACAGCTGTTACCAACAGGACAAGTAATAACAAATGTCAGAGAGGATGCGGAGAAAAATGAACCCTCATACACGGCTGGTGGGACTGCAAATTGGTACAGCCACTATGGAAAACAGTATGGAGGCTTCTCAGAAAACTAAGAATTGATCTACCATGTGATCCAGCAATTCCTCTACTGGGCATTTACCTCAAAGAATTGAAAACTCATATCCAAAAGGATATTTGCACACCGACATTAAAAGTAGCATTATTCACGGTGGCCAGGATATGGAAGGAACCAAAGTGTCCTACAACAGATGACTGGATAAAGAAGCTTTGGTACATACATACAATGGAATATTACTCAGCCATAAGAGATGAAATACTGCCATTTGCAACAACATGGATAGACTTCAAGATAATCATGCTAAGTGAAATAAGCCAGACAGAAAAAGTAGAAAATCACATGATATCACTTATATGTGGGATATAAACCTAAAAGCAATTAATGAACAGGACAAACAAACAGAGACTCATGGACATGGACAATAGACTAGTGGTTACCAGAGGAGAGGGGGCTGGGGGAGGAAGATGAGGTAAAAGAGGTCAAATATGTGATGACATTAAAGAATTAAAAATAAATTAAAAAAGAACTTCCTGCAGTAAAAAAAAAAAAAATGAAATAGAAATAAAAAATGAAAGAGAAAAATAAACAAAAAAAATCAACGAAATCAAAAGGTGGTTCCTTGAAAAGATGTTTTTAATATGCCAAACCTTTATAGCTAAATTGACTGAGAGAAGAATTAAATTTCTAAAGTGGGATGAAAGAGGGACATCACTACATTTCTTACAAAAATAAAGCATCATAAAGTATTATTTTTTTAGAAAAACTCTATGCCAACAAATTAGGTAATTTAGGTGACATGGATAAATTCCTAGAAAAACACAAACTCGCAAAACCAACACAAGAAGAAATAGAAAATATGAACAGGTATAAAAGTAAAAAGATTGAATTTTTTCCTACAAAGATAAGCCAAGCTCAGATGGCTTCTTCACATTCAAAGAATACCAGTTCTACACAAAATTTTCCCAAAAAATAGAAGAAGAGTAAACACATCCCAACACATGCTATGAGTTACCATAAGACTCCAGAGGAAAACGTCACAATAATACTACAGCCCAGTGTCCCTATACTACAGACATAAAAAATCTTCAAATATTAGCAAACCAAATCCACCAAAAGAGCATTATATCTTTGACAAAGTGGGACTTATCCCAGGATAGCAAGGTTTAGCACCTAAAAATGAAATACAGTATATTAACAGACTGAAAGACAAAAACCACATGATCATCTCTATAGACAAAGAACATATAACAAAATCCAATACTCTTTCATAATAAAAACAAAGTAAAAGTAGAAAGGAACTTCCTCATGCTGATAAAAGGCATCTATGAAAAACCCATAGCTAACATCACACTTAATGATGAAGTAAGTACTGAATACTTTCTCCCTCAGATCAGGAACTGTGGTAGGATAAATAATGGTTTCCCAAAGATACCAGACCCAATCTCCAGAACCTGTGAACATGTTACTTTACATGGCAAATAGAAATTTGCAGATGTAATTAAATTAAGGATCCTGAGATGAGTAAATTATCTGGGTAGCCCCAATATAATCATAAGGGTCCTTATCAGAGGGAGGCAGTTGGGCTCAAGGGCACAGAAGGCAGAGTAAGGACAGAAACAGAAGTTGGAGTGATGCACTTTGAGGATGGAGGAAGGGGCCACAAGTCAAGAAACACAGACAGCCCCTAGAAGCTGGAAAAAGAAAGGAAACAGATTCTTCCCTAGATAGTCTAAAAGGCACTAGTTTTGCCAATACCTTGATTTTAGCCCCATAAAACTCATTTTAGACTTCTGACCTCCAGAACCATGAGAATTAATTTGTGTTGCTTAAAGATATTGAATTTGTAGTGATTTGTTAGAGCAGTCAATAGGTAGCGAATATAGGATCCAAACAAAGATTCTGATTTGAGTCTCATCATTTTAATTTTACACTGTACTAGAGGGTCAAATCAAGGCAATGAGGCAAGAAATATAAATAAAAGGTATCATTCGAAAAAGAAGTAATGCTATCTCTATTTGTAGATAACATGATCTTGAATATAGTAAATCCTAAGATGCTCTGGTTTTCTTTCAGATTGTATAAATCTTTCTCCTTTTAGTAAATCCTAGGAAGTCCATTAATAAACAGTTCAGCAAGATTGTAGGGCAAAACTAACATAAAAAAATTTTATTTCTATACATTAGCAATGAACAATCTGAAAATGAAATTATGAACATAATTCCATACCATTTATAACAGCATCAAAATGAATAAAACATTTGAGTATAATTTAACAAAAGTGCTAAGACTTGTACTCTGAAACTAATAAATATCTCTGATAGGAATTAAAGAACTAAATAAATGGAAAGACATCTTATGTTTCATGAATCAAAAAATTTAATATTGTTAAGAGGACAATACTCTCCAAATTGATTCACAGAGCTAATGTAATTCTTATCAATACTGTCTGGCTTTTTGAAGAAACTGACAAGCAAATCCTAAAATTCATATAGAAATTCAAGAACAGCCAACACAATCTTGAAAAAAAACAACAAAACTGGATAACTCACACCTCCTAACTTCAAAACATACTAGAAAGCTACAAAGATTAAGACAGTTTGATAGTGGCAGATATTGAGAGATACATATCAATGGAACAGAACTGAGAATCCAAAAATAGACCCTCTAATTTATGGTCAATTAATTTTTGACAAGAGACAATTCAATGGCAAATGAATAGTCTTTCCAACAAATGGCAATGGATAACTGGATATCCGCATAAAAAAATAAAGTTGGACTCCCACCTCACACCATATACAAAAAATAACACAAATTCAATCATAAACCTAAAACCAAACCATAAACCAAAAAGTAAGAGTTAAAAATACAATAAAACTCTTAGTCAAAAACCTAAGTGTAAATCCTCATGACCTTGGATTAGGTAACAGTTTCTTAGATAAGACACCAAAAAGCACAAGTAACAAAAGATGAATCAGACTACATTCAAAGTTAAAACTTTTATGCTGCATACCATCAATGTAGTGAAAGACAACCCACAGAATGAGAAAAAATATTTAGAAATCATATATATCTGCTAAGCGACTTGTACCCAGGTTATGTAAAGAACTCTTACAACCCAATAACGAAACAATCCAATTTAAAAATGGATAAAGGACGTGAATAGATATTCCTCCAAAAAAGATACACAAATGGTCAACAAGCACATGAAGAGATGTTCAACACCATTAGTCATTAGCAAAATGCAAATCGAAACCACAAAGACATACCATTGCATATCTACCAGGATGGCTATAATCATAAAAAAGACAGATAATAATAAGCATTGATAAGGATGGGAAGAAATTAGATCCATCATAGATCGCTGGTTGGAATGAAAAATGCCGCAGATGCTTCAGGCAACAGTTTGGTAGTTCTTCAAATAGTTAAGCACAGAGTTAGCGTATGACCCAGCAATTTCACTCCCAGCAATTTCACTCTTAGATACGTATTCAAGAAAAATGAAAACACACATCCACACAAAAATTTGTATACAAATTTCATAGCAGCATTACTTATAACAGCCAAAAAATTAACTAATGTATGATAAGTAAAACACAGCATAACCATACAATGGAATACTATTCTGCAACAAAAAGGATTGAGTACTAACATAAGTAACAACATGGATGAACCTTTACAACACTTTGTTAAGTGAAAGCAGCCAAGTGTAAAATCCCATATATTTTATGATTCCATTTATATGAAATGTCCAGAATACACAAATTTAAAGACACAGAATTACATTAGTGGTTGCTTAAAAGGAGGCCAGGGGGATAGGAGGAAATGGGGAGTGACCATTGCTGGGTACATAGTTTCTTTTAGGGTGACAAAATGTTCTAAAATTAGATTGTGGTGATGGCTGTATAACTCTGTGAATATAATTTAAAAACATGGCACTGTACAACACTTTAATGGGTGAACTATATGTAAACTGTATCTCCAGAAAACTGTTAGCGGAAAATAAAGAAGTATAGTAAAAAGGCCAAATAACTAAAATGGAATCCTTAAAATGTTCAATTATCCCAAAAGAACCAGGAAAATATGAAGAAAGGAAGAAAAAAGATTTGGGACAAATAAAACAAATACTAAAATAACAGACCTAAATCCAACCATATCAATAATTACATTAAATGTTAATAGACTCTAATTAAAAGGCAGATATTGTCAGATTTTTTAAAAAGAACCAAATGCATGCTACAAAAGATATACTTTAAATACAAAGAATCAGAAAAGGTGAAAGTAAAAGGATTCAAAAGAACATACCAAACAAAGAGTAAGAAGATTAAGAAAGCTGGAGTAGCTATATTCATTTCAAAGGAAGTAGACTTTATTACCAGAGAGAGGGAGGGACATTCCATAATGATAAAAAGTTAATTCACCAGGAAAAATGACAATGACAAATGTATATGAGCTCAATATTATGGCTGAAAAATACATAAAGTAAAAATTTCCAGAATTTTAATGACAGAAAGACAAATTCACATAGTTGGAGATTTTAATACTCTTCTCTCAACAACTGACAAAACCAGATTTACAAAACCAATATAGAAGGTCCAAAAACACTACCAATAACTTTGAACTGCTATTTATAGAACACTACACTCAATTGCAGAATACACATTCTTTTAATCAAGACACACACAATTCAAAACAGCTAATCGAAGGAAAAAATCAGAAAATACTTTGAACTGAATCAAAATTTAAAAACAATGTCAAAATTTCTGAAATACAGCTAACATAGTATTGAGAGAAAATGTATACCTTTAAGTGCCAATATTTGAAAAGAAGAAAGGTACAGCATATTCTAAAAGTCTACCCCAAGAAACTGTAAAAAAGCACAAAGAAAACCCAAAGTACAAGGAAGGAAATAACAGGAGCAAAAGTCAGTGTGATAGAAAAACAAACAATAGAGAAAAATGAATAAAGGAAAAAGTTGGGTTTTATAAAAGATTAATAAAATTGATAAACACCTATTCCCAACATCAAAAATGAAACAGGCAATATTACTTCAGACCTTAAATATATCAATAAATGAACACACTTGCCAATAAATTTAACAACTTACATGAAATAGACAAATTCCATAAGAAATAACTTATTAAAACTGACATGACATAGACTAAAATATCCTAATTAAATTAAAGAAATTGAATTCCTTATCAAATGAAGTCTCACAAAGAAAACCACAGGTTTGGATGGTTTCGCTGGCTAATTCTCTCAAATATTTAAGGCATAAGTAATTCCAGTTAAATACAAACTCTTCCAGAACAGAAGAAACATTTACCAACTCAAAGCAAAACCTGATAAAGAAAACTACAGGCTAATACTCTTCATGAGCAATATGCAAAAATCCTTAATAATACACTAACAAATGGAATTCATCGATATATAAAAAATATGATACCTCATGACCAAGTGAGCTTTATCCCAGCAATGCAAGGTTGTTTCTGTTTAGTTTTGTTTTTTCAGGGTACTAAGGCAAACAATGCCACCTAGAATCTTTATTTAAACAGGAATCAGACTTGGACAGAAGTGACAGTTCGACAGCAAAAATTATTTCTCTTGGAAATGCCAAGCCATGGCCCTGCCTCACAGCCATCAGCCCAAAGAACATATCACTATCAGCTCTCCAGCATCACAGCCCTGCCCTGCCTGCCCAGGCTGAGCCAGAACTTCCTGACCCAGCATGAAAGGGGGCAAGGATGGCCACAGGGAGCTCAGCTTCAGCACAACCAGGTGGACCACAGCCTCCTGGCTAAGCAAGCTCTTCCACCCTCACTGGTGCCCTCTGAGGTCAATGCTTCTAGCGGTGTCATATCTGAGCCAAGCTTAATCTCCCAGGGAGGGTAGGGATGGAGGCTTCAAGGAGAGTTAAGGGAAGTCGGCCAGGCTCATGGCCCCTACGCCACATACAAAAGCCCAGGGGCCCAACTCTCCTGATCTTGCCCCACTATTCCCTCCCCAAAGGGGTCAGTATATATTCTGACAACCAGGTAGAATGGCCTCTTTGATGAAGGAGAAGACAACCAGGATCCCTAAGTGTTTGCCTCACTTGCCTTTGGTGAAGTATTTGTAGAAGATGTCCTCTCCTGGCTGCATGGTAGAGGGCAAGATGTTCTCCCCGGCCAAAGTGACACAAAGAACGCAAACAGGAGTATCCACAGACAGAAGGTGAAATAGGCCAGGACCTCTGAGAAAGGATAATATTCTTCCACAAAAAAACTGAAATGCTAAGTAATGATTTACCACCACTAGCCCACATGACAGGATGATGAAGGCGAAGTTCTGGAGGAGACCAAAGTGGATGACGTTGGTGAAGAGGCACATGCCAATCATGCAGTTGAAGAAGCACTCAAAAACAAGGAGGCCAATCAGCACAGCTGTGGAGAACCAGATCCTATATTTTATGATCTTACTGATGGCCACTATATACATTTCTATCAGTTCACCAAGGTAAGAGAGTCCAGTGGCCACACTGGCCAATATGATGAAGGACACCTGGATGAAGAGCAACAGCCAGCTCAGCATGCAGATAAACCACTTCGAGCCTCTACCCAACCCCCGACCACCAGGAAGGGCCTGTACATTCGTACTCAAGGGACACAAAGTCGCCCTCAAAGTTGTTTTAACATTAAACAAATAACTCATCATCATTTGCTGTATCACTGCAGAAGAGCTCTATCACAAAAGTAATCTAAGAATGCCCCCTAACTTTCTCAAAACTCTTTGGTGGCTCCCCGTACCCACAGACAAGACAGAAACCTTAACACAGCAGGGAGGCTCCTTTCGTAATCCTGCCCCTGCACAGTAGCCACATCTCTGGTTACCAACCCCCAATTTATGCAACCTAGATCCCCAATACAATGGCCATGCCCTCCACCGAAGATGTGCCACTCCTCTCCTTCCTTCTTCTCACAAATTCCAAATAAGCACCTCAGTTGAGTTCCTCAGGAAGCTTTGATTTAATCAGGTTGATTTCATTACTTTGCATTCCCATTGCAATTTTTGTAACCCTCAATTATAAGAGGTATTACCATTATTTCTTTGTTTTTCTCTCTATTCAATTATCACTTCTACGGAGCAGAAGCCAAATCCTTTTACCATATTAAAAAAATAAAGAATAAAAATCATATGATCATTTTAATAGATGCAGAAATCAGACAATCATCCTACAATACACATTTGTAGAAAAAAAAAACAAGTAAATTAAGAATTAAAAGAAATTTCTTCAAGCAAATAAAAGTATCTAAGAAAAACCTACAACTAGCACCACATTTTACCAAGTAGCACAAACCTCAGTAACAATATTCAACACTTACATGTGTTTGTTTATCTCTCACTGGTCCTCACAACCTTGTTTTGTTTTGCTTGGGGGAGGGTGCGGATGGGGAAGCAGTAGAGAGCTATTAATGTCCCAAATGGTATACTAGCAACTCTGGGTCAGAAATGTTAAATCAAATATCTAAGTAAGAAAGCCAGTACCAGAATCCAGTCTTTGACCTAACGTATTTTTCCACTGTGATATGCTATCACTTCTCTTCAGGCTCATATCACAATGGACAATTCATCAGTCCCTCCCACAAACCATACTTTGGTACTCTTGTCAAAGACTTGAGTACTAGGCCCTAGTGTGGCAATTCTTAATATTTTCTAGACATGCCACTTGTTTAAGGTGATTAAAGCGAACAATAAAATATCCAAACAGCTATTATATTTCATTAGTTGATAAAAAATAACAAGTGACACTAACATGAAATGAAAATTTTTAAAGCCTACATTTAGAAGAACCTCAAATCCCCTTTCCTCAAAATGGCTGTACCACACACAGAAAAGGGCGCAACCATTGCTCGATAATATTTCTCTTAATAAGTCTAAAAATGCAGCAGATACACAGGTAAGTCACGGCCTTTTTGATTATCTCTAACGTGCTACCAGTCAATGTCTTAATTGAGCAGCTGTCAGCAGGGAACTTAGGACCATAGCTTAACTGAGAAACCAGATGACATGGCAACTTATGAGTTTCTGATTCACATGAATTTTTCATGCAGGAAAATATGAATGCTGTCTTAACACCCTTTCCATCAGTGATACACCCAACAACCAGCAAGTTCCATAATGAGGTTGGATTTGCTTCTTTACTGCACAACATGCACTTCACTTCAAGGTACAGAGGAAAACCCAAGTCTCTTCAAATAGTCTGTTAACAGAGCTACCAAAAAAAGATAGGATTTTTCTTTAAACTAGCTTTGCTACCCAGCAGCCCACAGACCAATGATTTCCATGCATCCTCTTTTGTTTTTTGTGTTCCCTAATGGTGAACATTCAGCTATGAGTCATCGTTTCTTAGGACAAAACATTAAACAATTAAGATAAAATAAGCCTTCTCCACAAATGAAGTTGTCTTCTATGTGAACATCCCAGGTCCTTATAAAGGGGTCCAAATGTTCCATAACACAGTGCGCCCATTATATGCAAGTTCCTAAAAAGCTCTGTGAATTTCTTATCTGACCTCACTACTGTTGAAAATCCATGACCACAGAAGTATCTCTCACTGACATTTATGGTGATTGAAGTAAAAATAAGAACCTGTTTTCTTCAAGAGACGCAGAAAATTCAAAGGTCATTGGATAATACATTACCAACTAGAGTGCATCAGTAAGTATCTCAAACACTTCTGAACTCAAAATGTCTGCTTTCAACAATCTTTGGAAGTGTCCTATGAAAACCACTGGATGCCCTAAATTTTTAATCAAGTAGTTAACAAAACAGCTTTGCATAAGCCATTATAACTTCAAACTTCTCTTTAATTCTTCTCTTTTGAAGAATTCAAAAATGTTTGGCTAATGCCTTTAAAAATAAGAAGCCCTTTTTAGGTTTAATTCTTTTCCTATTGATCAACTAAAGAAAAAATCGGAAGTTATTATCAAGGTAATTTAGAACTCCCTCAAGTACATACCATGCAGCAATGCTGAGCAAACTATCAGACCAACACTCCTAACTTCACAATACCACCCTCTTATCTAATTTCAGGAAGAAATTAAAAATATTCAAAGAATGATAATCTCAACCAATGACTTTATAACACTTTTTTTTTTAAGCTCTCCTCTCAAAAATTAATAAATAAATAAATAAAGCTCTCCTCTCACTAAATAATTCCAATCCAACCATCATCATCATCAGCCAAGGACTGGCAGAGCTGCTGCTATCTCAAAGTTAAGAGTTGCTACCAGTTTTAACAACAGGCAGAAGTTGCCACAAGAAAGGTGGCATAGAGGCACAGAGACCAGAAATTAAAGCTTTATTCAGAGATTAAAGACTGAAAGTTAAAAGCCCTACTCCTGTTTTAACAGGTTGAGCAAAGAAATTTGTGCACCCACCATTCTACCCCCAAACCTGCCTATAAACCACATTCTCTGTGGCCCACTACTATTCAACTCAGCTCTCCATTCCCAACAGCAGTGCCCTTCCCTCCTGCTTTCTAAATACCTATGAAGCTCTAAAAAAAATTGTCCTTTATGTCTCTACACTGCAGTTGAATTCTAAGGCCAATTTACTTTTTCCAAACTGCTCAAACCACACCCCTAACTCATATAGTCCCATTTCACATAAAATTTGTTTAAAGATGTAGCATTACACATATTACAGTACATATGAAATATGTAATTTCTAAATGTTCAGCAAAGAGAAATTCTTCAGTAAAAATATGCTAAAAAATGCTTAATTGCAATTATAAATATTGTTTTATCTGAGTTTTAAAAAGCATAATTTCAACAGAGAAAAAATATATATATGAAAATGGTGACAAGTCTTATTTTATGTATGTGTGTGTATGTAATTTTCTTGAATTGGTCTTCATACAAACAAGGCTCTTCAATCCTTGTGCACTGGTGGGAATGTAAACTGGTGCAACCACTATGAAAAACAGTATAGAGGTTCCGCAAAAAATTAAAAATCAGAACTACGATACGATCCAACATATTCTGGGTATTTATCTGAAGGAAATAAAATCACTATCTCAAAAAACATATTCTGGGTATTTATCTGAAGGAAATAAAATCAACATATTCTGGGTATTTATCTGAAGGAAATAAAATCACTATCTCAAAAAAAATCTACACCCTCATGTTCATTGCAGCATTATTTACTAAGGCCAAGACATGGAAACAACTTAAGTATCTACTGGTAGATGAATGGGTATAGAAAATGTGTTTTACATATATAGAGAGAGAGAGAGAGTGTGTGAAAAATTATTCAGCCATGAGAAAGAAGGAAATTCCTGCCATTAGAGATAACATAGATCTACCTTGAGGGTATTATGCTAAGTAAAACAAGTCAGACAGAGACAGAAAAATACTATATCTCCCTTATATATGGAATCTAAAAACAAAGACAAAAACATGAACTCATAGTTAGAGAACATATTTGTGGTTGCCAGGAAGTGGGAGCTGGGAGAGTGAAAACGGGTGAAGTTAGTCAAAAGATACAGACTTCCAGTTTAAGATAAATAAGACCTGGGGCTGTAACTTACAGCATTGTGAGTATAGATAACAGTACTGTATTGTATATTTGCAAGTTAATAAGAAAGATCTTAAAAGTTCTCATCACAAGGAGAAAAACTAACTTTTTGGTGATGGATGGTAAATTTATTGTGGTAATCATTTCACTATTTATACACATATCAAATCATTACATTGTACATCTAAAACTTACATGTAACATGTCAATTATATCACAAATTTTTTTAAAAGGCTATTTACAGACATAATACACTTGACGATCTGCGGCATTCCGACTCCTAACCATTCATTATGTCCTACTATGAAGAAGACTCTTGCAGGAAAATCTATAATCCTTCCATGTAGAATTATGATAAATACTCAACAGTTCTCACATTTAATTATGAAACCATCATTATGCTTATCTTAGGTCCCCAGTAAGTAAGCCATTATGGAGAATATTGTCTGGTAAGAACAAAAAGGGAAACTGTCTATATATGTGAATGAAAAAAGAAATCATGGTGTGAATGAAAAAAGAAATCGTGGAGATAGAGTCAGGCCTCAAAGCAAAAGCCTTACTTGGTTTAATTTTTTAATTTAAATTAAAAAGCAGAACTTTTAAGTTGTTACTAATCTTAAAATTGCTCAAGATGTGTTTCATCAACTTCATAAACCTGGTAAACAGTTATTCTTAAATGATCAGCTGGGAAAGAGGAAGAGCATCTACCTTAGTCCTCAGTAATCAAGAGAATCCCCTGCCTTCATGGAGGTTAGTGTATGTCATCCATGCAATCCATCTACCCATTTTGGACAAAAATCTGTCAGGATTCAACAAATGGTCTAAACACCACATGTCCTAGACAGTTTGGTTTGTCTGTCTCCCAGAACAGATGGACGCCTTGCTCTAGTCAGGCAGTTACTATATTCAAAGTCTTACTGCTTATCCATTGAAAATGTTTGAAAAATCATTTTAGTTAAAGTGGATAGAAAAATGTGTGAAAACCAAAATTTTCAACATTAACACCAAAACAGGTCATCATTAAAAATCAAAGAAATCAAAGTATAAATTAAATATAATTTAAACCACACAAAATTTCCTTATGCTATTCCCTCCTTGAGTGCATTTTTTAAAAAATGAGGCCAGATCCAGACTCAACAGGAAAGAGTGCCATGGACCAATTATTCCATTTCCACCAGTGACACTGGTGAGGAAAGGGGTGTGCAGAGCAGCAGAACACATACAACATATTTCTCATTCGTACTACCAATAGTTCAAAATAATGTTAGCAAGTTCGAAAAAACAATGAAATGTTAGAATAAAGCTCCAGTTACCCAGATTTCATGAATACTAAGAAATATTTCTAAATTTTCGGAGAGCAAAAATCACACATCATACTACCTATGCTCCATGGCCCTATCCAACTCCCTCTTTAGCTTCAGCCAGAGGAGAGTTAACTTCATCTGCACCCAAATATATGCAGCATAAAATCCTAGACCTTTCATAACTTATAAATGAAAACGCTAATAATAGTTTTAACCCCTTAAGTCTTACTTACTTCATCTGTGAAATGGAGAGTCACATCACACCAGAAGATTAATGTCAGGATTAAATCAAATAAGTGTGTAAACATCTTGGGCCAGTGCTTTTCACTGTACCCTAAATTACACTAATATCCTACTTATACCTTTTGTCATGTTGTCCCCTCTGCGTGGAATGCCTGTTCTTTTCCCTACTTCTCCCTATCTGAAACACATCCATTCTTCAGTCTTCTTCAAGTCATTCTTGATGCCTGCCTTATCTATAATACCACAATGGCTTTCCTCATCTTTAATACCCAATTGTTTACTGCCTGTAACATTCATCATGCTATTTAACAAAACAATGCTCTGAATTTTAGTTAATATTTCATTGGCATACAGAAGTATAGATTTTGAGCAGAGGAGAAACTCCAAGTCTTCACAGAGTATCACCTCATCCTTCTACATCCACTTCAATACCTATCAGTGCTTTACAGAAACTAAAACAACACTCAGGAAATAAATGCCATACGAATGAATTACCAAATAAAAGCACAGAAATTACAAGCTGTTCTGTTTGAAAAACAAAAAAAAAAACAGTGAAAAGGATAGCTGAGGTGGCTCTTGAAAATACAAAAGAGTAAATTTATGACATGTGCTATAATTAATATACAGTTTACCTAAAAAAAGATTTTTTTTTTTTAACAGCAGCAAAGAATAGCTTTATTGGAAGGGAAAGTAAAACAGTACACTTCCAGACATGGAAGCGGGCCTGAGCGAGGGTGGCTCAAAGGCCAAGATTTTTTAAAAAACGAAATGAATATCCTCTGAGCATTATATAGCACTGCAAATAAGTTACAAACAAGGAAAGACATAATGCAATCAATTCCTTAATCAAAATGATACATTAGCCACTTCTAAAGAGAATATAAAATTTGACAGATATTCTTAGCTCAGAATTGGGATTCTTCTTTTCTCTAATACACTGTATTTCTAAGGGGTCAGTCAGCAGGGGGAGTGCAAGTTCATGAACACTATAGTCACAAAATAATGGCTAACAAAATTTGAAATTCTGGAAATTATTTAAAAATTAAACTCCTGAATATTAACCATAAAAACCACTGAAGCCCATGTGTTTATAAGTTATTCTACATCATACATACTCCATAAAACTGTCACCTCTCTTACCTCAAGTTTTTTTGTGATAGGTAATTCCAAATAAATAAAATATAAACATGCATCCATTTTAAAGGCAGGAAAATAAATCAATATCAATCAAAATTCAGATAACAATGAAGTACAGCTGCTACTTTCTAAAATGTTACCCAATTGAAGTACAAGGCCAGTCTCATAAATCCAGCAGCCGCTCATCAATTAAGTCTTCATCTATTGTTCATCCCAAAGCCTCATGTGCTGGTCTGCAGGCTGGTGCTATCATGATCTTCCCCAATAAGTAAACCTCATTTTTAGTCTATGACCATCAGAGTTATTGGAAAATAGTTAAGACCCTGGAATTTATATACTTCTAAGACAATTTAAGGTACAGTTTTATCTCTTAACAACTACAGACAAGCATAGCTACAAATAGTATGGGGGAGGAGGGTAGCAATAGGAGGATCAACAATAGAGAACGTTTTACAGAGGTCTAGTTCAAACTGCCAAATATAGACTAGATAAAATTACTCTAAGCAAAAGTAAGTCATGATTGCTTCTCTTTAATAAAAAGAACTGAGACAGGTAGAACCTAAGTGTAATACTCAATTTTCTCTGTTCTGCTTAAAAAGTGCTTCTATATCTATTACTATGTTTGAGCCTTACAACACTTCTGAAGAGCAAGTAATAAGTTTTTTTATAATTAAGGGAATTGGGATGTGAAGACGTTACCCTATTCAAGGTAACAAAGTTAACAAGTGGTAGATGTTAACCTGGACTTTCTGGCTCCAAAGACGACATGATGTCTTCCTGAAGTAAGGGCTAGAACATGTGCATTGGAAATGTGGTTGACCTGCTCCCATAGAAACAGAATTTTTTTTTTTCAGTAACAGATATATGAACAATTATATGCCAATAAATTAGACAACCTATAAAAAAATGGATAAATTCCTAGAGCCATACAAACTACCACAACTGAATCATGAAAAAATAGAAAATGTGAACAAACCAATTACTACTAAAGAGATTGAATCAGTAATCAAAAACCTCCCAAACAAATAAAACTTCAGGACCAGATGGCTTCACTGATCAATTCCACCAAACATTTAAAGAATTTAATGTCAATCCTTCTCAAACTCCTCCAAAAAAAAGAAAAAAAGAAGAAGAAGAGGAAGGCACACTTCCAAACTCATAAGGCCAGCATTACCTGATACCAAAACCAGACAAGGACACAAGAAAATTACAGACCAATATCCCTGATTAACACAGATGCAAAAATCTTCAAAATATCAGCAAGCAGAATTCAACAATACATTAAAAGGATACACATTAATCAAGTGGGATTTATGCCATAAATACAAGGTTAAACATCCACAAATCAGTGTGACCCACCACATTAACAAAATGAAGGATAAAAATCACAATCATCTCAATACGTACAGAAAAAGCATCTGACATCCATTCATGAATACCTCTCACCCATCCTGGTGACTTCCTCAGACACCACCCCCCACCCAACTCTAGCACTGCTTGAGGCTTTTTTGGCGGCTAGAGGGCACAGGGAGTTAGCCCACAATGCAGACTTTCTTAGACAATTCTCAAGGATCTATGGGCCCCAGATAGGCAGCAGTGTACTCTGAGCCTTTTGAGTGGCCCCAGACTGAACACTGGGGCCAAATTTGAATCTGCACTAACCTAGTGGACACCACTCGCCCCACCCTGGAGACTCCCTGACTTCCCACCTCACCCAACTCGCATACTTCCCAAGGCTCTTTCAGTGGCTGAGCCAAACGGGTAGCCAGCAAGTGACGGCAGGCCTCAGGGTGCCCTAGGCCTTTTGCAGAGCTGCCCCAGGCCTGGTACTGGTGGCAGCTATCCTCAGTCTGCAACATAGCCTCTGTCACATACCCCAAGATTCAGCACAGACAGAGACCAAAGATGAATCACTGTGTAGCTCCTACTAGGTAGCCCCAGGCTGGTCACAGGCAGCAGCTGACCTTGGCCTGCATGGAAGCTGCTCCCAAGAGGCCCCAAAACCAATACAACAGGTGGCCCGTCAGGCGACAACAGAGCACCACACGATTACCCTACAAATGGCACATCCAAAGTGTAGTCTCAGTAAGCACTACAGCACACTGGGGCAAATACCACTCCGTGGAGTCAAACCGCACACAGCAGCTTATACACTGTGGTTGTGGCCAATCTTCACAGCAGTAAGTCTGAGGGTCAATACCACCCACTGGTGTGCCAACAGCGATCAAGGCTCAACTACAACAGGAGGGCATACACAACCCACACAAGGGATACTTCGGGAGCATCCAGCTCAGGAGACCAGGAAGACTATGCCACTGGGCCCCACAAGACACCTATTACATAGGGCCACCCTGTAAAGACTAAGAGATATAGCAGATCTACCTACTATACAGAAACAAACACAGGCAGCCAAAATGAAGAAACAAAGAAACATGTACCAAATTAAAGAACAGGAGAAAACTCCAGGAAAAAAAAACACTAAATGAAATGGAGGCAAGCAATCTAGTAGACAGAGTTCAAAACAGACGCTCAATAAACTTAAGGGAAGAATATATGATCTCAGTGAGAACTAAATCAAAGAGACAGCATAAAAATGAACAAAGAAACCATAAAAAAAAGAACTAGTCAGAAATGAAGAATACACTAGAAGGAATTAACAGCAAATTAGATGAAACAGAAGGTCTAATCAGCGATTGGAAGACAAGGTAGCAGAAAACACCAAATTGCAACAGCAAAAAGAAAAAAAGAATCCAAAATAACAAGGACAGATAAAGAGACCTCTGGGACAACATCAAGTTTAACAACATTGGTGCCAGAAAGAGAAGAGGGGAAGGATTGAGAACCTATTGAAGAAATAATAACTTTCCTAACGTGGTGAAGGAAATGGACATACAAGTTCAGGAAGTGCAGAGAGTCCCAAAAAAGATGAACCCAAAAAGGACCACCCAATACACATTATAATTAAAATGCCAAAAGTTAAAGACAAAAAGAGAATTAAAAAGCAACAAGAGAAAAAAGCAATTAGTTACCTACAAGAGAGCTCCCACAAGACTATGAGCTGATTTCTCAATAGAAACTTTGCAGCCAGAAGGGACTGACCCAAAATACTCAAAGTGATGAAAAACGATGACCTACAACCAATACTACTCTACCCAGCAAGTACATCATTTAAAATTGAAGGACAGATAGAGCTTCCCAAACAAGAAAAAGTTAAAGTAATTCATCACCACTAAAACAGTATTACAAGAAATGTTAGAGACTTCGTTAAAAGGAGGAAGAAATAATAACATAAATATGAATAAAATGGCACTAACTATGTATCTATCAATAACCACTTTAAATATAAATAAATTAAATGCTCCAATCAAAAGACATAGGGTAGCTGAATAAGAAAACAAGACCCATTTCATATCAAAAGACACACAGAGACTAAATAGTAAAGGGATGAAAAAAGACATTTCGTGCAAATGGAAAATGAAAAAAGGCTAGGGTAGCAGTATTTATGTCTGACAAAATAGACTTAAAAACAAAAGCTAAAATAAAAGACAAAGGATGTTTCATAATAAAAAGATCAATCCAACAAGAGGACATAACCCGTGTAAACATTTATGCATCCAACATAGGTGCATCTAAATACATGAAGCAAATATTAACTAATATAAAAGGAAAGAATGACAGTAATACAGTCATTGTAGGAAACCTTAAAACCCCACTGACATCAAGAGGATAGACCTTCCAGACAGAAAAATCAACAAGAAAACAGCAATCTTAAATGACACATTAGACAAGATGGATTTAATTGATATTTTTAGAGCATTTCACTCCAAAGCAGCAAAATATAAATTCTTTTCAAGTGCATACAGAACATTTTCCAAGGCAGACCACATATTAGGTCACAAAACAAGTATCCATAATTTAAGAAGACTGAAGTCATCTCAAGCATCTTCTCCAACCACAATGGTATGAAACTAGAAGTTTACAAGAAAAACGATGACCTACAACCAATCGAAATGCTCCAATCAAAAGACATAGGGTAGCTGAATAAGAAACAAATGAAAATGAAAACACAATGACCCAAAATCTATGAGACACAGCAAAAGCAGTCCTAAGAGGGAAATTCATAGCAATACAAGCCTACCTTAAGAAACAAAAAAATATCAAATAAACAATCTAACCTTATACCTAAAGGAATTAGAAAAAGAACAGTAAACAAAACCCAAAATGAGTAGAAAGAAAGAATAAAGATCAGAGCAAAAATAAACAAAATAGAATCTAAAAAACAATACAAAATATCAATGAAACCAAGAGCTGGTTCTTTGAAAAGATAAAATTTATAAACCTTTAATCAGACTCATAAAAACCAAAGGAAAAAAAAAAAGAGAGAGGACACCACAAATAAAATCAGAAATGAAAGAGAAGTGACAATAACCACGGAAATACAAAAACTATAAGATACTATGAGCATTATATGCCAGCAATTTAGACAATCTGAAATGTATAAATTCCTAGAAATATACAATCTTACAAGACTGAATCAAGAAGACACAGAAAATATGAACAGATTACTACTACTAAAATTGAATCAGTAATCACAAAGCTCCCAACAAACAAAATCCTGCACCAGATGGCTTCACAGCTAAATTTTACCAAACAAAGAATTATCATCTATTCTTCTCAAGCTACTCCAAAAAACTCAAGAGGAGGAAAGCTCTCAACCTCATTTTGAGGCCACTACTACCTTGATTCTAAAGACAGACAAAGATATTACCAAAAAAGATGATTACAGGCAGATATTCTTGATGAATACAGATGCAAAAACCTTCATCACAATATTAGCAAACCAAATTCAGTAAAACATTAAAAAGATCATACACCATATTCAAGTGGGATTTTTTTCTGGGAAACAAGTTTGGTTCCATATCTGTAAATCAATTAACATGATACACCACATAAACAAAATGAAGGATACAAATACATAATCATATCAATAGATGTAGAAAAAGCATTCAACAAAATCCAGCATCCATTTATGATAAAAACTCAGCAAAATGGGAAAAGAGGGAACACAGGTCAACATTAAATAAAGACCATATATGACGAACCCACAGATAACATCATACTTGATGGTGAAATGCTAGAAGCATTTTCCTTAATATCAGGAACAAAACAAGGATGTCCATTTTCACCACTTTTATTCAATATAGTATTGGAAGGCCTAGCTACAACAACCAGACAAGAAAAAGAAATAAAAAGCATCCAAATTGGAAAGGAAGAATAAAACTGTCATTATTTGCAGATGACATAATATTTATGGAGAATCCTAAAGATTCCACAAAAAAACTATTAGAATAAATTTAGCGAAGTAGTAGAATACAAAATTAATATTAAGAAATCAGGTGCAGTTTCATATACCAAAAACAAATTATCAGAAAGAGAAATTAAGAAAACAATCCCATTTACAACTGCATCAAAAAGAATCAAATACCTAGGAATAAATCTAACCAAGGAGGTAAAAGACTTGTACCTGGAAAATTATAAAACACTGAGGAAAGAAACTGAAGAAGATACGAATAAATGGAAGCATATGCTGTATTCAGGGACAGGAAGAAATAACATCATTAAAATGTCCATACTATCCAAAGCAATGTATAGATTCAAGACAACCCAATGGCATTTTTCACAGAACTAGAACAAATTATCCAAAAATTTATATGGAACCATAAAAGACCCTGAACAGCCACAGCAATCTTGAAAAAGAAGAACAAAGTTGGAGGTATCACAATACCTGAGATCAAACTATACTACAAAGCTGTGGTGGTCAAGGTAATATGGTACTAGCATAAAAACAAACACACAGATCAATGGAACAGAACAGAAAGCCCAGAAGTAAATCCATGCCTATGTGGTAAATTAATCTATAACAAAAGAGACAAAAATATGCAATGGGGTAAAGACAGTCTCTTCAATATATTGGGAAAACTGGACAGATACAAGCAAAAAATGTAAAACTAGACCACCTTCTTACACCGTATACAAAAATAAACTCAAAATGGATTAAAGTCTTAAATGTGAGACCTGAAATCAGAAAACATAGGCAACAAACTCTCTGACATTACTCTTAGTAATATTTTTTCTGATGTATCTCCTTGGGCAAGGGAAACAAGAGATAAACAAATGGGACTTCATCAAACTGAAAACTCTGCACAGCAAAGGAAACCATCAACAAAAGGAAAAGAAAATATACTGAATGGGACAACATATTCACAGATAATACATCTGATAAGGGGTTTATGTCAAAATTTACAAAGAACTCACACAACTCAACACACACAAAAAACAACAACAACTAACAATACAATTAAATTAAAAAATGGGCAGAGGACCTGAACAGACATTTCTCCAAAGAGGACATACAGATGGTCAACAGACATATAAAAAGATGCTCAAAGTCATCACTAATTATCAGAGAAATGCAAATTAAACCACAATGAGATAACACTTCACACCTGTCAGAGTAACCATCATTAAATCAACAAACAACAGGTGTTGCTGAAGATGTGGAGAAAAGAGAATCCCCATGCATTGTTGGTGGGACTGCAAATTGGTGCAGCCACTATGGAGAAGTTTGGAGGTTCCTCAAAATATTAAAAATAGAACTACCATATAACCCAGCACTTCCACTTCAACATATTCAAAGAAATCCAAAACACTCATTTGAAAGATATAAGCACTCCTATGTTCGTTGCAGCATTATTTACAGGAGCAGGATATGGAAGCAACTAAGTGTCCATCAACAGACAACTGGATAAAGGAGATGTGGTACATATACACAATGGCCTACAACCAGGGCATTAAAAAAAAAAAAAATGAAATCTTACTATTTGTAACAATATGGATGGACATGGATGGTATTATGCTAATTGAAGTAAGTCAGACAGAGAAAAGACAAATACCATATGATCTCACTTATATGTAAAATCTGTAGAGCAAAATAAAGGAACATGCATATCAGAAACAAGACTCACAGAGAACAAACTGATGGTTGCCAGATGGAAGCAAGGTTGAGGGGATGGATGAAAGGGAGAAAGAGATTAAGAAGTACAAACTGGTAGTTACAAAACAGTCAAAAGGATATAAAGTACAGCATAGGGAATATAGTCAATAATGTTGTAATAACTATGTATATAGTGCCAAGTGGGTACTAAGTGAGTCAGGAGGCATCACTTTGTAAAGCATATAAATGTCTAAACACTATGTTGTACACGTGAAACTAATATAAAATAATAATGTCAACTGTAATTGAAAAGAAAATTTTTTTTTAATTTAAAAAAACTAATCTCATTTACGAATGCATCAAAAAGAATAAAATACCTAGGAATCAATTTAACCAAAGAAGAGAAATATTTATATACTATACGACACTGATGAAATAAACTGAAGACACAAATAAAAGATATTTTGTGTTCATGGATTGGAAGAATATTGTTAAAATGTCCATACTACCCAAAACAATCTACAGAGTCAATGTAATCCCTATCAAAATTCAAATGGCATTTTTCACAGAAATAGAAAAAAATACTAAAATCTGTATGAAACCAGAGAAGACCCCAAGTAGCCAAGGCAATCTTGAGAGAGAAAAACAAAGCTAGAGGTATCACAATTCCTTGTTTCAAACTATATTACATAGCTTTGGTCATCAAAACAGTATGGTACTCTAGCATAAAAAAGATACACAAATCAGTGGAACAGACTAGAGCCCAGAAATAAACCCACATATATATGGTCAAATTTGACCATTAATGAATACATGATAAAGAAGTGTTCATCAATGAATAAATGGATACAGATGTGGTCTGTGTATACATACACATACACACATACACACACACACACACACATACACACACACGCATGCACACAGAAAGGAATATTATTCAGCCATGAGAAAGAAGGAAATCCTGCCATTTGTGACAATATGGATAGACCTTAATGGCATTATGCTAACTGAAATACACCAAAGGTAAATACTACATGGTGTCACTTATATGTGGAATCCAAAAAAAAAAAAGTCAAAAAGTCAAATTCATAAAAAGAAAGAGTAGAAAAGTGATTGCCAGTGGCTTGGGAGTTGGGGAAATAGAGAAAGTTTGGTAAAATGGTACAAAATAATAATACTAGGTACATGAATAGAAGTCAGTGTGCTATGCCCAATGCTATCCCCAGGAGCATACCACTTCCTTCTAACTCTTCCAGTCTACAGAAATGACAGCACAGTAACTGACAAACTCAAAAATGTTTGCAGCAGAGCACTGTAAACACAAAGAGCCAATTAAACATTAACAACTGCTCAAGGAGTAAACACAATGGTCTTCAAAGCGCTACACACAGGATTGTTCTAAATCAACAGCTTAACCTTTTATAACTTTCCCTTACCTGGTCTAACAGATTGGTTTCATTCACACTCAGCAAATATTAAATATACAGTTAGAAAACTTGGACAGCAATACATGCCATTCAAGTTCAAATCAACAAATGTAAATATATAACAGGATGAGTTTTATAATCAATGAATGCTCCACTTTTCAATCAATGTGAGAATGTAGGCTTTTGTTATATACTTGCAAATTTAAATTTTCTAAGAAAACCACCCTCTACTGTCAGAAGTCATCCTCTCTCAGGAGCCTAAAGCCTCGAGGACAGATTTCAAAGCCATAATACTCCACTATCTACTCAAACGCTGGTTTGTTTTAAGCCTTATTCAAACCTTTGTGCACTTCAAGTCTAACTCTTCCTACCACATCTTGGCATTCTGTTGAGAAGTCTTGAAGGCCTTCAGTATCTGTTAGAAAACATTTACAATTTATCAACCTGTCCTGGGAAAATATGCCCCAAGAGGTTCTTCCAGCATAAAATTGCATGTGTCTATCAGTGAAGATGACCTTGCAATTCTGGTCATCTATTATCTATGTATCTATGTATCTATTCTGCATAACCCTAAAAAAGTCTATCTGATACAACTAACTGATCTACTTCTCTAGACACACCAACATGTTCACTTTTACACCATGGACCTGGTCATTGAACAGCCAAGCTTTCAGAACCATTATGCTCCTCTGGCAGTGGGGGCAGGTAAAGTTGAGGTTAAACCCTTCCCATTACCTAAAAGTCTCTCTCATCACAATAATCCATAATAATCCTAAACTGTTTCATAACTCATCTCTTTCAAGACAACTTCTCCAACTGACCCAAATGATATTAAATTACTCCTTTACTCTGTAACTCCTCCATGTTTAGTCAGTTCTATAAATCACACATGTCAATGAACTTTAGAGATTCGGTTCAACCGATAGTAAACAAAAATTACCTCATGCTAAACATCTGAAATTTGCTCAGCCTCAATTTTTCTGTTAAACAGAGACCTTCATTCCCAAACGATGTGACTGGTATATTTATTTACAATTATTTCCATAGTACTATATTCTTCATATTCACTTGTAAAAAGTATTTGTCTCCCAATACAAGGCAAACTAAAGTCTTTATCATATCTATTTTTTATGTTTCCACAAAACCCAGCAGCATTTATCCTCAACAAGTGAACAATGTTAATAAACATAATATTTATCCTAATCAGATTTGAAGGACTTTTGAAAGCAAGGTATTTTTTTTTTTTACTGACTCTTTTTTTCTGGATTTTCTAATACAGTTGCATAAACATGTAAAAAGGATTATATTAGGTACATTATTTGCCATATTAACATTATTAGATATATCCTCACAAAATTACTGCATGTAAATGAGAAATATGTGTATTTCATTATTTACAAAAGCACGAAGGTATTACGCAGTAAACAAAATGCTATCAAGAGAACAAAATCAGATTGTACCAAGGAGTTTAAAACTTAACAGACAACCTGAGGTAATTAGAAATAGTATGCATGTGGGGGTGGAGGATGCCCCTGACTAAAAGGACAGGGAGATAAAAGTGAAAGTCAGCAGGTGGTATCTGCTTCACTAAACAGGTGCAGTTATGAGTATGATCTGAAGCAGTCACACAAAGCTAAATATGTTGAATATGGAAAGAAGGAAGTCTCTAGAAATAGAATATTAGATTTGTAGAAAGGAGAGTAACATGGATGCAAAAAGAATGCTTCTACATTAAGCCATGCAAGCGAACTGACAGAAAATAATAAAGAAACTGAACCAATACTAAGGTTCACACAAGGAAGGACTAGGTCTAAAGGAGAGAGGAAAAAACGGTGGGTTATGGATCATCCTCGTGTGTTATGTCAGAGTTCAAGAAGAGTGCAATGCAGTATTTTGCCTGAATATAAACGATATCATTATTTTACAAAGTTTCTATCCAGAAAGAAAATTCTTCCTATTTACTCCTCAAAAAGTGAGGCAGCAATAATTAAAGGCATATTAACTGTGTATATTCATAGTACATAAACTTTTACATATGCTCTCCCATTTTGAAATGCAACCCAGATTTTACATTAAGTCATTTCAGCCCCACACCACTCCACCACCTGAAAAAAGAAAAGGTGTTGCTTTCATTTGACTAACAAAATCAGACATGGTACTCGCTCTCTTTTCAAATTTTAACCTCTGAAGCAGGTATCCCCTGGTAAGAAAATCTAACGTCAAAATCAAATTCTTCACTCTTTCATTAGGTTTGAATCACTATCAAAAAATTATATAGCCAAAAAAAAAAAAAAAGTTGAATTAAATTATGGACACAAATTTCAAATGCCACAGAATCCAAACTCCCTCTGTGAAATCTTCCAAAAAGCCAGATTTAGACAACTGATATTAGAGGAGATCACCAGATCAGAAAGGTTAATTAATAATCATCCACATCACAATCCAACAAGATTCCAAATGTCTCACCAAAGAACTATTATAGTTCTCCTGTAAACCTCAAACTTCTAATATTTTGCCTTCTAAACTGCACTTATTACTAATTTATTGGCTTTAGCTTTTTTAGACCAAACTATATATAACTGCAGAAGCATCCGATCAGCATAAACCACCACAATTAAATGATACAATTTTAGGCCAGCCCAGTCCTCACACACACACACAAAATTAAAAACTTGATATTTTAGAGATGGGAAAAAATGGCGTACAGGATAGAAGCTTTGTTCATCTCTCTTGAAACCAAAGCAAAGTTGTGAGAGAAACACAGAGCAAACAGCAAGGAAAGTCGCCTGGGATCGAGACGAACAGAAGCATTACAACTAGGAAGAGAAATAATTAATCAAGCTGCAATGGCAAAAGGGAAGAGGAGGCGATGACGTCACGCTGCCCTGTTTCAAGAGGTGTTTGCAGCTGCCTGGCTGCCACTGCCATAGCCTCTGTGGCTATGGCAGTGGCAGCCAGGCAGCTGCAAACACCTCTTAAAAGGGCCATGCCCACGAGTAGACTTTCATGGTGACAGACCTGCTCATTCTGAGCTCCAGTGCCGGGCTGGTTGCATGAGGGGCACGAGGGACTTACAGGGGGACACTGAGTTGTTGGAATGAGGGCCGGGCGAGGGTCTCTCCCAGGCAGAAGTGCTGGCAGTATCCATCCACTGTTCCTCTGTTGAGCCTTCCCCAACTCCCAGTGTGCAGACACAAGCGCCGCCATAGCTGAAATGTCATCAAACTGGATAACAAGGTACTCTGCCCAGAGGATTCCCTGAAATTCCGCCTCCTCCAACTCGCGGCCCCACCCAAGCCACATCCAGGTGTGTCTTTGGCAAGTCTGGTGCTCCTTGATGAACAGCGCCAAGACTTACATTGGTGGCAGCTGGCCTCAGTTTCTGGTGTGGTTTCTTGAGGCAAGTATAAGCACAGCATCTGTGGATTGCTCGATGAATCTTAACAGGTGGCCCCAGAGGGGCATAGGGTGGGGTAAAGTTGATCTGCAGCTGAACCCCTCTTAGGACTGTGCCAGCCAACACCTACTACACAAAGCCATGCTAATAAGATGGGGAGACTTAGGAGCTTTGTTTAGTACATAGAAACAGACACAGGAAGGCAGCCAAAATGGGAAGACAGAGAAGCAGAAACCATATGAGAGAACAGAACAGAGATCCAGTAATAACAGAGTCAAGCAACCTAACAGATACAGAGTTCAAAACACTGGTTATAAAGATGCTCAATGAACTTAGGGGAAGAGTTGAACTCAATGAGAACTTTAACAAAAATATTAAAAATATATATATATATCAAAATGGAAATGGAAATTATAAAAGGGAACCAGCCAGAAATGAAGAACCAGCCAGAAATGAAGAGCAAATGAGATGAAGAGTATATTAGAGAAAATCAACAGAGTGGATAAAGAAGAGGATTGAACCACCAATATAGAGGATGGGGAAGCCAAGGACACTCAATCAGAATAGTAAGAAAAAAGAAGCCAAGATTATAACAATAATTTAAGAAGCCTATGGGACACAAATATAATGTAAAAATAGCCGTGTCATAGGGGTACCTGAGGAAAACAAGAAGTTGAAGAGCTATTTGAAGAAATAATGATGGAAAATTTCTCTCACCTAGTAAAGGAAATAGACATACAACCCCAGGAAGCTCAGAGAGTCCCAAGAAAGAGGAACCCTAAGAGGCCTACACCAAGACACATCATAATTAAAATACCAAAGGTTAAATACAAAGAGAGAATCTTAACAGCAGAAGAGAAAAGCAGATAGTTACCTACAAGAGAGCACCATAAGACTGGCAGCTGATTTCTTAAAAGAAACTATGCAGGACAGAAGAGCTTGGCACAGAATATTCAAAGGGATGAAAACCCAGGATCTACAGCCAAGAATATTTTATCCAGCAAAGCTATCATTTAGACCTCAAGAACAGATATAGAGCTTCCCAGACAAAAATAAGCTAAAGGAATTTATCAATACCAAGCCAGTATTACAGGAAATGTCAGAAGGACTTCTTTAAGAAGAAAAAACATGTATCAAAAACAGGAATAAAGAATGGTAGTAACTACATTCCTATCAACAAGTACCTCAAATGGAGAATTAAGTGCTCCAACTAAAAGATAGAGTGGCTGAATGGATAAGAAAACAAAACCCCTACGTATGCTGCCTACAAGAGACTCACTTCAGATTAAAAGACACACACAGACTAAAAGGAAGGGGATGGAAAGATATTGCCTTGATGGACCTAAAGGGTATTGTGCTGAATGAAATGGGTCAGATAGAGAAAGACAAATATCACATGATTTCCTATACATGTGGAATTTAAAGCACAAAATAAACAACAGCAAAAGTGGAAATAAACTCACAGATACAGAGAATATTTTGAGAGCTACTAGATGGGAGGGGAGTTGAGGGGAAGACAAATAAAGGAAAAGGGATTAAAGTTTTCCACACAATTTATTTTGGCAGTGAGGAATCCTTATGCAATGTACCTATTTATTCAAGCATCTAATAAAATAGTTTAGATACTTTGAGTTTTGGGGTTTTTTTTTTTCCTATTTCATATACCTATTACACATTGTTCATGAGCAAAGGCTTGGAAACAAAACACATTTACTAAACCATATTATATAAGTAAATTTTATATACCAGCAGTTCCTTTTTAGAGTATAATCTGTTTGGAACTCAAAACTCATTTTCCCTTAAAAAACAATGTTGTAAGCACAGTTAAAGTTCCTAGATTAAGTCAAAAAGATTATGTAACCATCATATAACGAATTCTAGTAGTAAGAGTTTTTGACCTAGGTTTTAAAATCCAGGGGCAAGCCAAACAACATCAAGAAAAAAGAAGTTTAAAAAGACCAGCGCCTTTTTTGAAGCTCAGGAATAGCCCCTGGCAAAATTTTTAAATAGGCAGCTTGCCTTGGTATCTTTTGACTACCCTCTAGTTTGTACCCCCCCTATCATGGAACCCAATCCAAGTCTGGTCTCCCATGATGCAAACCTTATCCAGTCCTCTTCTCCCATCCATCCTACCAGTGTTAACTGATCACATTTAGGTATGAACAAAGCAACTCACACTGAACCCCTTAACTCCAACCTGGAGCATTTCTGATCATTTATAATGATGTGAAATACTCAGGCCACGTCAAAATAGACATTCTAGATCTAGTATAGCACCAGCCAGTCAACTTCTCACAACTTTTATCATTTAGAAGTAACAGGCCAAGCAGGAGGAAGAGGCTGCCTGAACTAGAGTGGCAGGGATGGAAAGGAGAGAGAGACAATAAGATATATCTAGAAGACCAATGTGGTGAATGATGGGTGGGAAAAGGAGGCGGTATAAAGAGTCAAAGATGACAATGGCTTCTGGCTAGGTAGGTGTAGTTAAGACTGGGAAAACAGTAAGAGAACTTCACTTGCAAGGAAAAGATAAAGAGCTAGATTTAGGTTTTAAGGCCTACCCTCAAAACCTCAGTAATCTAGGCTTTACTTAAACAAGTATCTATTAAATTTCACCCTCAGTGAAATGGGGAAACATAACGCCCAATTTGTTTGTGAAGATTAAACAGTAAAAATACTTTAGAAAAACCTACTCTACTATAAAGAATAAATACTCCTTTTTTTTTTTTAATTCATGTAAAAATGAACACTAATACAATATTCACTGGGTACATCTTTATTTCCCTATCACAAATCTTTCCAATCGCCACCCTAAATAATTCACACTAAAGCCACCAATGGCTTCTTCTTGGTCATTTCTGTTCTAACATCCTGGTTTTTTTATTTCATCATTTTATTTTTATTTTTGGTTCACCTCTGCCTTCAGTCTTTACAGCATCTCTTATAGGAAAATCAAACTAAGGAAATTAATGTGTTTCTTTTACTCTGTCTACTCTATTCCCTACTACTCCAGTCCTACTTCAAATCTATACTCCTTCAATAGTCTCACAGCCTCCGTTTTCCCCCAAGGTTTTAAAAAAACAAACAAACAAAAAAAAAAAACCATTCTCCCACCCAGAAAACAATTTTCCTGGTTATGAAGGTCTGACCACTCTGGATAAAGGGGGAAAACCTGAGGTAAATGTGTTCCTCTTTGTATTAAACTTCTGCAGAGAAAAGAGTTGTAGGAAGTTAGAATATCATGGCTCCTCCCTCCCAAAAGAACCAGACTTTATAAAGAAATTTAGGAGTTTCGCAAAGAGTAAGAAAGAATGGGCAGGAAAAAAGGAGGAAACTAACAAAATAAAAAAAAAAAAATAGATGTATGTATCACACGACCTGCCACAATTGGTTATATGTTTCACTAGGCATGTTTTGTGGCCTATATCTACTGTCATACCCTTTCTGGGGGACAGGAGTTAACTGTCCCCCAGAAAACTTCCTGTTGAGATGAGGGATGAACATCAGACATTCCTGGTGGCAGAAGGTAATTAGTAAACATCTATATGTAGTCAGAGGTGAATCAATTAGATAATCACTAAGATTCTCAAAGTGTGGTCCCCAGAGGACAGCATCAACATCCACACCACTGGGGAACTTGTTAGAAATGCAAATTATTTGCCCTCATTCTAGGAATTCAGCCCAGCAATCTGCGTTTCAACAAGCCTTCCAAGTGGTTATGATGCACCCTAAAGTTTGAGACACTAATAGATAAACACTTGCCTATTATCAAGGTCCTCCAAGTTTATTAGGCATATCATGGATCTTGCTCTTGGATTAATGTGAGATCTCCCTGTATCCTTGAATACCTAGAATAGTGCCTGACTTGTTTGTTGAATGAATGAGTGAAGAGCCTTAAAATAAACTTCCCCCTTACTAGTTTTAATGGAATTGTTCCTTGTAATAAAAGTAATCTTAATTAGGTAATGTGGATGGGAGTAGGGATGGGGCATACACAAGATGGCCAGAATGTGGAACTAAGCCATGGAGCCTTAGAGAGCTAGGACAGTGTTTTGAGAAGAAAGAGCTAAGAAACACATCCTGTCCAAAAGAAAAAGTGAAGGAATTTCAAGGAGCAAAACTGAGAATTTAACAACAGGGTCAAGGATTTACAACTATAAGGAACTGTAATTTGACCCTGTACAAGACTCAGGCAAAAGCAGAAAACTGTCATGCTTTCTTGAGCATCTAGGAAGTTAATAAAGACTTTGACCTCTGCATCAATATGGGGTGATAAAAGTCTATGTATCTAATGATTTACCTGATCTGTATATAATTCATATCTTAATATTCCGTGATAGAATCTTAAGGTATAAATTATTTCCACCATGAAAATAATTTATGCCTCTCAATTCTACCGAAGCAGACTGAACAGGGAGAGAACCATAAAAAATAAGCAGTCAGACTAAATTCTCAGAAGCTCTTAGAAGCAGAATTCTACCTTCTTCCCTTATCCCTTGTTCATAATCTAACTACTGACAGCAAAAACTTACTCCTCAAAAGGCATAAGAACAAAAACAAATAAGAACTTGGGGTTTGGGGGCTTGCCTCTTTTGTCAAATTCCTTAACTTCAATTCCCCATATGTATAGAAAGATTCTTTCTCAAACACTGTATTAACAATATTATAGTCCTTCAGTGGTTTCCTAAAATGAGACCCAATGGTCTCAATAAATTATACTTAAACTACTTACCATGGCCTCTTTTTTTTTAAGAGAGACATTATTCCACATTTTTAGACTAATGTCAGTCTGTCCTTCCTCAGAGAGAAAACCTCACCTCTTCCAAAAGCCCTCTCCTGACTGGCTACAAAAACCTTCGACGGAAAGAAAATTATCTTATTTCTGTTACCACATGTACGACTATCACTGGTTATGTTTCGATCACCTATGTTTATTCTTGTCTATCTTTCTTTTTAGATAAGATATTTAAGGGCCAGCAGCAACCCCCTATTGAAGTAGTAAGACTACTTGGGCTGTGCCCAGAGTGAATGCAATGTTCTTTCTAATAATCCATTGCTCAACTCGATTAGATACAACATAGCCATCTTACAGATATCTACAGCAAGCCTAAGGGGCAGCAGAAGGGACCAGAGAGGAAGGGACATGACAGATACAGTCCACACCTAGATGAGACTATGGGAAAGTAAGGCAGAACCCACAAAGCCTCAATCATTCTTCCTCAAGACCATCATAATACCTCCAAAAAGGCATTTGACTGAATCAAGTTTTAACCCATCAGCTATCCCTCAGGACATTTTCTTGCTATTATCACGACTCTATTTTATCTTAAAAATGATAAAGTTTTAAAACAAATCAAAATACTAATGGTAGACACAAACTATTAAAAAAAGCAAGTCATTTGGGGAAGACCGGTGTCCATAAATTACTTACCTCCCCCTCTCCCAAAGAAGGGGTGGAGATGTAAGGCAAAAATAGCACAAATCAAAAGGAGAGCTCCAGCTCTAGGATGCAGTGCACCTGTACTCCCTAGCCCTTTCCTACTTCTCTTCCATCCTCCATCTTCATTCTAATTTTCTGGCCACCTGCTACTACTGCTGAAGAACAGTAAGAATACAGAATCTGAGCTAATTCATCTCAACCTGCAAGGCAGTTTATTTTAATTACCTGAATAATACAACACTATTGGCTAATATACCTAAGATTTCTGTCAAACCTTGGAGAAGATTTTTTATTTAATAATCTCCTTCTACAGAAAAACATGATATTGAAGAACTTCACTTGTCAAAACTAGATCAAAGTTATAAAAGTTCCATACGAAATAGAAGTTTACAGGAAGAAGTCGACAGCTTTCTTCTCAACAGTTCTCTTATCCCTACCTAGCTGTCTTCAGCTTCATATAAAACAAAACTACCAGCATTAAGGCAGCAAACATATCCCTCCCATTTTTCCAACCAAGTCTTCACTGATAGACTCAGTCACTTTCTAAGTTAGACAGCTCAGTCTCCAGTTTAAAAGTTCTGTGGCTAGTTTAAGTTATGACAACTCAAGCAGTTCTATTTCTGCATTTGCTAATTAAAATCTTGCCAGAGATATGATTTTTAACTAAAGCCAGAAAGAGGTTAGCTGAGATTAATTTATGATGAGGCTACAGAGACAAACGAATATTCCACAGAGGCAAACTACCCATTTTTCCCCATTGAGTGTTGTAGCTCCAGGAATCTACTAATTCTTCACTTATTCAAAAATGAAAATGATAATAAAATTCTCTAGTGTTGACAGCAGGTGATTTTTAACTTTACAGCTGCCTGACAGGCACCTACAGGCTTTACCTGGCCTCAATCTGTCCAGTTTAGAACTGCCAATTAGTAGCTCCTCAAAAGCAAATCTCAATGTAAGCCATTAAAAAAAGTGCTTTTCAAAGTGTCAAATACAATGAATTAGTCAAACTCAGCACGTTAGAATATTCCTTTTCTCAAAATAAAACCTGGATGCCCAATCTAGGCTTCAAGTGTCAAAGTCAAGTGACAAAGAACCTCATTCCAGAGCAAAGGAAAGGAGCAAATTCTCAAAACAGTTGTGATACACACATATATACATGCACACACACCCCTTAAATACAAAGAATGCTGCATCCAACAGGTGTCTTCACTGGTAATCTTAGCCTTTCTCTATTGTGGTTCCACAGAAAATTAAGCACTAATGTCCTAAGGCAGAAGCTGGCAAACTTTTTCTGCAAATATTTAAGGCTTTTCAGAACACATGGTCTCTGTCACAACTACTCAATTCTACTGCAGGAGCTCGAAAACAGCTGTCAATAGTTAAGCAAATGAATGAGCGTGACTGTGTTCCAGTGTAACTATTTATGGACACTGAAATTTGAATTTCATATAATTTTCACAGAAATACTTTTCTTCAATGATTTTAAAGCAAAACCATTCTTACAAAATAAAAAAAAATGTTTTAGTTCTTTCTCTAGATTTGGCTCTGAGAAGTAGTTGGCCAACCTATTTCCTAAGGCATCCTTTGTACGTAACCGATTAAATTCTCTCCTGTGCATCTCGTATGGTATTAATTATGTACCATCATACAGAGAACTGAGAAAATAGTCACTCAAATCGTTTTCTGTGTCTACAGTGCTGATTGCCTAATAGAGGATTCTGTCTAGTATGAACTTAACTGATGAGATTTTATTAGCACTTGTTATCTTGAGCAAATAACTTTACATAAGTTAAAAGTATTTTTTAAGTCTCAAAATATAAAAAATATAAAAAAGAACTTTCACATTCAATATATTGCCAATGGATGATATAAATCAAACTATTGCAAATTAACTCTTTGGTTAATATATCACCAGAAATAAGAAATTCTTTTAGTAAAGCCAAGAATTCAATTATGGTCTTTCAATCTATTTTTTTATTTTTTATCTTCATATAGTCTATTTCTTCTTAAAGCAGAATCTACCTGAATAAAAAATCACAAGTATAAATTACATGATTGTCTCAAATCCATACTAGAATTGAGTTCCAGCTTCACTTCTTTCTAGATGAGTGAGCTGGAGTTAAGTTCCTAATTCTACTCAAGCCTCCAAGAGTAGTCAAAAGTATATAAACTTAGGCAAAAGAGTCTGTATACCGTGTAGAGCTATAGAAATATCATTTGCCATTATTAGATGCTCAATGACTTTCTTCCTATTATTATTTTCTTTTTTATAACACTCACTAGTTTCTGCTAGTTTCGGGATCAGTGGAATATTGTGCACTTAAGAATATATTCCATTCAACACATTTAAGTAAAGCATACTGTGAGGTACCACGGAGGAAATAAAGATGACTGAGATGGTCTCAGCACTCAAACAGCTTACAATGAACTTGGACATGTACATTTAAGTCAGTGCTATAAGCCAACGTTCTCCAACCTTTTTGGCACTAGGAATTGCTGCTCCTATGAGAATCTAATGCCTGATTATCTGAGGTGGAGCTAAGGCAATGATGCTAGCACTGGGGGAGTGGCTGCAAATACAGATGAAACTTCGCTTGCTGGCCCACCACTCCCCTCCTGCTGTGCAGCCAGTTCCTAACAGGCCATGGACCAGTACCAGTCTGCGATCCGGGGTTTGGAGATCCCTGCTGTAAGAGAAACAAGTAAAAACCAATGTGAATGTACTGTGGAATCAGAAAAAGGTTTACAAGTGTTTAATAAGGGCCTGGGTATGTGATGGGAGACATACTGTAACAGAGGGAATTCCAAGAGCATAGGTACAGAGGTGAAAGAACACTATACATACCCAAGAATACAGAGCAGTTCAAGTTCTACAACAAATTCCAAAAGGAGAGTTTCATTTTTAAAATCTTACCAGGAAAAGAAAAACCTCACCATTAGCCTTTAAACCTCTCAAAGGTAAGCATCTTGAAGTGAAGAGCTCATTTTAAGATAAAGAATAGGGAAAAGTATGATCCATGCTGGTTTCAACCTACTTCATCATCATTTCCCAAAACACTTTACAAACATTATCTAAGAGGATATGTTTAGAGGGGGCTGAGTTAGAGGGAGGGGACGAATCTGGCTTAGCAAGTCTCTGAGGGAGTGGAGAATGACATACAGAGCTCTCTTGATGATATATATCAACCTGCTTCAGAAACCATTTTCTTAAATTCTTCAAGTTATCAAAGTTCTCAGTAAGAAAAGCAACATAACAAGTTCTTAAAAGAATAAACTGTATGCTTCCTTGGGAGGAAAAGGGACTAGGAAATCTGGCATTCTTCTAGAGTTTATTTTCTTACCTATATTACTAAAAACCTTTTCCATAACCAAATTTTATTCATGTTTACTCCATTATCAACCACAACAAAACAAGTTTACCCTAGAGCTGTGCTTAAGCATAGTAAATTTTAACCTAGAAGAAAATTTCTGAAAAATATATAACAAGCAATAAGAAGGGTGTTCTATAACTGTTACCTCTCCCTCCCAAGAATGCCACTGCACCAGTCACTCCACCAGTGACTAAGGATGGCCCTAAACTCTTTGCTAATGCTCTCATTGAGAGATGGAGTCCAATTCTCCAGCTCTTGAATCTGGGCAGGCTCTGTAACTGCTTTAACCAGCAGAATATGGCAGAAGTGATGCTATGCCAGTTTCCAACTGAGCCTGTCCATTGTGAGAAATGATAATAAATTGTTTTTTAAGATCCTAAGTTTTGGAGTGGTTTGTTAAGAGACAGACAACGAGAAAAGCCATCAGATCACAGCTCCAGCTTTCAGGCCTTTCACCAAACCAACAGCAAAAAGGCTGTTTTCACTTATAAAAGGAAATAAAAACTCAGGAGTTATAACTTTGAGAGATAGGTTTTTAACAGAATATGCTATCAACTCTCAGAGCATAAAAAAGCAGACTAAAGTGTCCTAACTCCTCCTAAGAAATTCAAACTGCCAAAAAATAATGTCAGTAAAGTTCCATAAGGAAAGGTTATATACCAAAGGCATATACCAAAGTGATGCATTTATTCTTTACGCCAAGGAAAACCCTCTTGTCTGAAAAGTTAGATACCAAGAAGTGGTCATCTCTGGAAAGTTGTATTTGGGAAGGAGAGAAGTATCAGACAATTTTATGCTTTACTCAGTTATGAATCACTTCAAATAAGCATGGAATACTTTTTTAAAAGATTTAAGATATTTGCTTTGGAAAAAAAACAAACCACTGTAGCCCTAACCAACTTTTAAATGCTTTTTTGGTACATTAAGAATGATAGCAAATGCTTTTCTTAGCTATGCTTTCATAGAATAAAAGATGGTCTCACCCCCCAAACGGATACCTATTTTTAGCAATGAGTAGAGCCTATGCTCTAATTTGCATCTTTCATCCCACCAGCTACATGCTCCTGCACAGCGTGGCACTCCCAGTTAGCATAGCAAGGGGAAAAAAGACTGTGAAATTGATCTGACTTCCTTCTTTCAAGCTCTGAAGGATACTAGGTAATGGGAAAATAGTTTGAGAACCCCCCATGCCTCCAGAAGCTCTGTGCTAGGCCTTATTGCAAGCCATTTTCCATGGTGTTCACCTCTCAAGGCCTCTACCACACTCCCAAACCCAAGAAAACTGGCAAGAGGGTTAGATGTATATGAAAGGGAGTGACAGCAAATCAAATCAGAAAGTGCTGAGCAGAAAAGAAAGAAAATCATTCTTCCTCTGAATACCTTTAAGTTTTCATAAATTATCCACATCTCTGGTCTATTCTCTTTAGACCAATTCCTTGCTCCTAAGATATTCCAACAGGAAACAGATAAGGAAAAGATGAAATTCAGAACATTTCATTCTGCTTCTAATTAAAACGTCAAGTAAAGTACCGAAGTGGAAAGGAAATCACAAGGAAAGCTACAAAGTTTTGAAATTATCACAGAGTTTTCATCAGGCTGTTCTCCCATGTATCATTAAGTGTTGACAACTCACTATTATCTATAAGCACACCCAAGAGCCCTTATCAACCCTCAGTTTATCAAATTCCCAAAAAGGATAGAAACAAAGGTTCAACAAGTTCCAACTACCAATATTTCTTCCAAAACATTTATTAAAAGTCCTATGATCTCAGATTCAAGTTTTTCCCTTTACTAAACCCAAATACTCCAATTTAGTTCTATCCCTCAAAGAAAAATAGATACCCAAATTGATACAAAATAAATTGCTAAATCAGCAAGAGTTCTATAAAAACTAGACATAGAAAAATATAAGTAAAACTTAGTAAATTTAGACATAACACAAAAAACAGATTAGTAAAAAATGACCAAAGGCTCACCCATGCTCAATACATTACTAATACACGGCAACTTGAGCAGATGGAGAAGAGGGAATCATGTTGTGTTATTTTTAAAGCAACACAATATAGTTGCTTCTCTATATCTGCAAATTACCCTCAGATGCTCAAGACCCTTATATAAAATAGTGTAATATTTGCATATAACCTACACACATCCTCTCCTATACTTTAAATCACTTCTAGATTACTTATAATACCTAATATAAATGCCATGTAAACAGTTGTTACACTGTATTGTTTAGAGAATATCAAGAAAAAGTCTGTACACATTCAGTACACAAGCAACCATTCTAGGCCTAACTACGGAGTGCACATCAGCGACAAAGTAATATTTTTTCCAAATATTTTCCATCGGATCCGCAGTTGGTTGAATCTGCAGATGCACAGAGGGCCGACTGTAGAGAAAAAGTTAAGAAATGATCGTATTGTATGCAGCATTAGTTATACATCCATTAACTTTTGAGATATGTTCTAATCATTTTTTATAAGGTAAGAAACTACAAGAATCCACTGATGATAGAAAAATTGTCAGAGATTTGGTAAATATAAGTCTGATCCAGAAATGAAAAGGAAAAGAGGTCTCATTGATGAATGATTGTTGGGTGTATTAAAGGTTTATTTAATGAGGAAAATGCTGAGTAACTGCAAAAATAGGCTCAAACGTCAAGTCATTAGGCAAAATCTGGTCTGTGAACAGGAATACAGTGGACCACATAGTTCCCCAAACAAAACTCTCCTAATTAGCTTCAATACTGCCTTCAGCTTCAGGGGAACAGGCAGGATTTTACAAAATTGGACCGCACATGAGGACAGGCACACTTTTGTTTAAAAAAACATTCCTTTTAAAAAAAAAAGTCACAGTGAGCTAAAGATATTAAAATTTTAAAAATCATTCCCTAGTAAATATCAATACATAATGGATGAGAAGGTTTGGAAATGGGGTGGTCATGGGGCCAGGATCTCCCAAACCATATCTAAAATCAAATTGAGGCAACTAGAAAAAGCGAGGCTGGAATATAAAGTTATCTAAGAAAATTACAATCTATCCTAGTTCATTTCCTGATGTCAGGTTTGCTGATAAGTGATTTTTGTATTATTATTTAAGAAGCAAATTAGCATGTCTATAAACAGAATAGACAAAATGGTGGTATAATCACACAACGGATACTATTTAATAATATGCAATAATAAAAATGAACAAACTGATATACACAACACTGACGAATATCAAAAACATTACACAGAGTCAAAGGAGCCTTAACCTAAGAGCATACATACCATATGATTCCATTTACATGACTTTCAAAATAGGCAAAACTAATCTATAGAGAGAAAGAAATTAGAACAGTGATTGCCTGGGGAGGGAAACAGGGGGAAGGTGGGGGAGAGCAGACTGACTGGGAAGAGACATGAGGGAACTTTCTGAAGTTTGAATAACATAATGTGGTACAGTATATATCTTGAAAGAGGTTTGGGATATGACAGATGTACACAGATATACACATTTGTCAAAACTCTTCAAACAGTATTTTTAAGATGTCTTTTTCACTGTATGTAAACTGTACTCCAAAATTTAAAAAAAAAAGTTAAACTAGTTAATAATATGCATGCTGTCGACAATTTATTTGGAAAATTAAAAAAAAAAAGATGGATTAATAGATAAATATCAAGACAGAAAGTAAAGCAAAATATTACAGAATCTAGTGGTGGAGAAATGGGTGTACAATTTGTATATGTCTTTCAATTTTTCTGTTTTTCATGATAAATGAAAATTTTATCATGAAATTTTTTAAGACAGACTGTTGAGGGAAAAACAGATTAGAGATATAATCTCTTTCCATTAAGCTATTACTCAAAAAATTAAGGCTCATCTGGAGCCTCTTCATTATTTAATGGTGAAAGACTGAAAGCTCTCCCAAGATCAAGAACAAGACAAGGATGTCTGCTCTCATCATTTCTATTCAATCTTGAACTGAGGTTCAAACCAGAGCATTTAAGAAAGAGAAAAATAAAAGGCAACCAAATTAGAAAGGTAGAAGTAAAACTACCCCTATTTGCAAATGACATAATCTTGTATGTAGAAAAAAAAATCCTAAGGAATTCGCTTAAAAAACTATTGGAGCTAATAAGTTCAGCAGGATACAAGACCAATATACAAAAATCAAGTGTATTTCTGTACACTATCAATGTCCAATCTGGAAATGAAATAACGAAACAATTCCACTTACAACAGTATCAAAGCACAAAACATACACTGGAAAGTTTCTGAAAGAAACTGAAGACACATAAATGGAAAGATATCCCAGTGTTTAAGAACAGGAAAAATAAGTATTGTTAACATGGCAACATTTCCCAATTAAATTACAGATGCAATACAATCCCTTATCAAATTCCTACCTAGCTTCTTTGCAGAAATTGATAACCTGATCCTACAATGCATATGGAAATGCAAAGGACCCCAAATGGCCAAAACAATCTTGATAAAAAAAGAATATTGCAGGGCTCACGCTTTCTGATTTCAAAATTTATTACAAAGTAAGTACTTAAGACAGTGGCATCAAGATAGGCATTATAGATCAATGAAATAAAATTGAGAATCCAGAAATATACTCTTACATTTATGGTTAACTGATTTTCAACAAGGGTACCAAGAAAAGTCACTTGGGAAAGCATAGGTTTTTCAACAAATGGTGTAGGGACAGCTATATATCCACATGGAAAAGAATGAAGTTGGAACCCTATCTCACACCATACAGAAAAATTAACTGAAAACAGAGCAAAGATTTAAATGTAAGAGAAGAGTCTACGGCCTTGCTACCCTGAACAAGCCCAATCCCGTCTAATCTCGGAAGCTAAGCAGGGTCAGACCTGGTTAGTGCTTGGATGGGAGACCACCTAGAAAGACCAGGTGCTGTAGGCATAAAAAATAAATAAAAATAAAAATAAATAAATGTAAGAGAACTAAAACTATAAGACAATTAGAGAAAAATAGTTACAAATTTTTATAATTGTGGATTAGGCCACATTTTCTTAGCTATGACATCAAAAGTACAAGCAAGCAAAAAAAAAAAAAAGATAAATTCGACTTGGACAAAATTTAAAACTTTTGTGCTTCAAAGGACACTGTCCCCAAAAAATGTGAAAAACAGCCTAGAGAATGGGAGAAAATATCTGTGAATCGTGTATCTAATAAGGGACTAGTATCCTGAACATACACATATAAAGAACTTTTACGATTCAACAATAAAAAGATACAACCCACTTAAAAAAAATGGGCAAAGGATCTGAACGGCTATTTCTGCAAAGATACACAAACAGCCAATAGGCACATAAGAAGATACCCAACACATCACTAACAGCAGTCATATAGCTAAACAAAGTGAAGACTTTCTAGAAAACAACACAAGGCAAAATAATATTTTCATAATATCTGAAAAATACAATTTGACCTTAACTCTCATCATACTATGTGTGAACTAATATGTTCTTTCTTCTTATACTGACACATACAACCCATATCATAAATAAAATATAAATCCCTATCAGCCAAGAAGTTTGCCTTCTCATCTTTATACTTCATCTAATTTTTCCTAAATATATTCTGAGCTTTATTTTTAAGAAACAAATTTAATTACCTCTCACATGACCATTTCCCTTCTACCCCATCCCAACCTACACCCCTCAAATAAGAGGAGGAAGAATATTTAGCGTCTTTTCAACAACATAGATACACTTGTAAAAGACGTAACACAATTGGAAAGACTTCAGAAGACATTTGAATATCTACAGGGATGAAAGTACAGACTAAACAAAAGGGACTAATAAAAGGGACTTCTTCCTAGAAAAACAAAAGCTGTGAGAGAATAAAATCTACAAAATTAAATAAAATATCAAGACCGATGAGGTGAGTGCAATTGTGTTCACAAGAGCCTAGAGACTATAAGGAAAAAGTACCACTTCAAAATCTAAAACGTTAGAAGTTCAAATTGTTTTTCAAAAATCTAACATAACAACTTTAATTTATTACTGAAAGAGAATTAATAGAAACCAAACTTATAAACAGTCTTAATTCATGATTATTGGATTATTAATAGAAGCTGTTTATTTCTGGTACGCATGGAACGTAATTAGGGCAATTTTCCACAAAAGGTATCTTGGCATCATTTTGGGCCAGAACATTGCCTAGATGCACAATGTGACTAAAAGCATTAAATTCTTATAACATTTTTAAGCAGAGAAGTTCTAAACATCATCTTTGCAGCAGGACCCTATTGTCACTTCCTAACTGAACTTCGTTTCAGTGACTCCACACTCACCTGATTTCTATCTCTGTTCACCCCTTTATGTACTCATTTCACCCTAAATAGTGTAGCCCTGGCTCCCACTCTCTCCCCTAAACTCTGGATACCTAAGGCATTTCCACATTTAGATAGTGCACAGCCCTAAAATTCAACAAGCCTAACACCATTTTTGTAGAATAACAACAATACCCATCGAGAAGTAACTAGATAACCTGGTAAATTAAATCTAGTATATGCATTTACTGGAATGCTGTGCTGTCATTTAAAAGCAGCAGCTAGAAATGTATATGCTGGTTTGGAAAGACTCTAAAATAGAATTAAGTTAAAAAAAAAAGCAAGGTACAGTTTAGTGTGTAGTATGCTACTATTTGTATTAGAAAAAAGGGTAAATGCAGTGTATACACAGGAAACTTCTAGAGGGATACTCAAGAAACTTAACCACAATTTTCATTAGAAAGTGGGACTAAGTGTACCACTTAGGAGGGAGACATCCCTTTTACTGTATACCCACTTATTTCTGTTCTTTGAATGTTTTAGTATATGAATACATTCTTAGTATTTTTTAAAAAGGATTTAAAAGATATTACAAAGCTACACAAGTATATTTACAATGCTATCTGAAAAAGAACTCATATCCAGAATATACACAGAATTCCTACATATAAGAAAAAAGCAAGCAACCCAATAGAAAAATGAGTAAAAGGTTTCAACAGGCAACTCACAAATAAGTTTAGTCAAATGGCCAAGAAAGGTATTCAATTTCATTAGTCATCAGAGAATTGCAAATTAAAACCACAATGCAATAACCCTATACACAACTAAGATGAAAGAGACAGTCAATATCAGGTATTGACAAAGATGTGGAATAACCAGAACTCTCATACACCAGTGGTGGGAATGTAAATTGATACAACCACTTTAGAAAAACTGTAGTATCTACTAAATCTAAACTGTATATATACATCTTATAACCCAACAATTCTAACGCTAGGTATGTACCTAAGAGAAATGAGTGCTATGTCCACCAAAAGACACATGCAAGAATGTTCATAGCAACATAATTCATAATATCCCCACACCAAAAAACTCTAAAAGGCAAAATGGATCAATTATGCTATCATACAATATAATACCACAGACCAATTGAAAATCATTACCTCTCTACAAAAAAAAATGTAGATGAATCTCATAGCCGTAGTGCTGAGGAAAAAAAGCCAAACACAGAGTAAATATTACATGACTCCATTTACATAAAAGGTAAAAAACAAAACTAATTTACGGTGATAGGGGTCACAACAGGTTAGGGGTGCTGAAAATGTACTAACTATATGTCAATCTGTGTAGGTGGTAGTTATACAAGTGTACACATGTAAAAAAAAATCAAGTTGTACACAAAAATTCATCAAACTTAAGAGAATGAGAAGACAAGCCACAGACTAGGAGAAAATATCTGCAAAGACATAGCTGATAATCAAAGGACTGTTATCCAAAATACACGAAGAACACAATAAAAAAAGAGATTTAAAAATAGGCAAAAAACCTGAACAAACACTTCACAAAAGAAGATGTATAGATAGCAAATAAGCATTTGAAAAGATGTTCAATATCATATATCATTTAATTGCAAATTAAAATATCACTACACACACCTACTAAAATGGCAAAAATCCAAAACGATGGCAACCCAAACGCTGGGAGGAATGTGGAGCAACAAAAACTCTCATAATCATTGCTGGTGGGAATGCAAAATGGTACAGCCACTTTGGAAAAAAGTATGGAGTTTCCTACAAAACTAAACACACTCTTATACAATCCAGTAATCATACTCCTTGGTATTTACCAAGTTGAAAACTTATGTCCACAGAAAAACCTGCACATGAATGTTTATAACAGCTTTATTCATAATTGCCAAAACTTGGAAGCAACCAAAATGTCCTTCAGTAGGTGAACTGATAAACTGTCATAAATCCAAACAATGGAGCATCATGCAGTACTAAAATGAAATGAGCTATCAAGCCATGAAAAGGCATGGAGAGATCTTACATGCCTATTACAAAGTGAAATAAGCCAACCTGAAAAGGCTACATACTGTATAATTCAAACCATAAGACATTCTGAAAAAAGCAAAACTATGGAGACAGTAAAATAAATCAATGATTGCTGGGCGGTAGGGATATGAACAGGCATAACACAGAGAATATTTAGGACACTGAATTCACTCTGTATACTACAATGGTAGATACATATCATTATACATTTGTCAAAACCCATAGAATGTACGATACCAAGAGTGAACCCTAATGTAAACTATGGACTCTGAGTGATGATGATGTGTCAATGTGGGTTCATTAACAGTAACAAATGAACCATTCTGGTAGGGGATGTTGATAGTAAGGGAAGCTGTGCATATGTGGGACAGGAATATAAGGGAACTCTCCATACTTCCTGTTCAATTTTGCTGTAAAACCTAGTACTGCTCTAAAAGATAAAATAGTTTTTAATTCACCAAAATAAACACTTGAAATATGTGCAGTAAACTAAGTTAGGCCTCAATAAAAAAGTGGAAAAAAGATCTAAGAAGAAAAAAATATAAGGTAAACTATATGGATTAGGAGTCATGACAGTTATTATCCTTGAGGAGGAGGGCAGTGACAGGAAGAAGATAGAAAGAGGGTTTCTTGGGGGCTGGGAATGCTATTTCTTGATACAGGTGCTGGTTACACTGGTATCTTCACTTTATGAACATTCATTTTGATACTCTTAAGATTTATGCATTTTCCATTATGCAATACTTCAATAAAAAGTTTAAATTAAAAAGGATATGATATAAAAGTACATTGACATGCAATAGAATTGACCAAAAAATATACCCAATCTGTCTAAAATTTATCATCTCTTCTCCACAACCCACTCATCTTCTAGACAGAATCACTTCAACTTAAGAACTTCCAAAGTATAAATTCTCTTCTACCAAACAAAACTCTCCACACCACTGACAGATGGCATTAGTGATTGCTTCTACAATTTCACTCTGGACTTAGGAATAAACAGATTCACAAACGGCCTTTCAAAATCTAACCAGTTGCTAAGTAGAACTGCTATACTCACCATATGTGACTGACACCATCTTTCACCCAGTTGCCCATGTCAGAATTTTTGCTGCCTCTCTTCTCCTTTCCACCTCCCCACCCCATCCCTGCATCCATTCTGTCTCTGCTCTTATACTGAAGCCCTCATCTTCAGTCCTCACTGCCCCAGTGCTATGGACCGAAATGTTTGTGTCCCCCCAAAATTCATATATTGAATCTTGATGTCCAGTGTGATGGTGTTTGAAGATAGGCCTTTGTGAGATAATTAGATCATGCGGGTTCTGCCCTCATGAATGGGATTAGTGCTCTTATAAAAGAGGCTAGAGAGAGGTCCCTTATCCCTTCCATCATGTGAAATTACAGTGAGAAGACAGCATCAATGAAGAAGGTGGCTCTCAGCAGACATCGAATCAGCTAGTGCCATACCTTGGACTTCCAGGCTTCCATTACTGTGAGAACTAAATTTGTTGTTCATAAGCCACTTAGTCTATTTTGTTATAGCAGCCCAAGTGGACTAAAATACCCAGGTTTCAGCCTACATTCGTTCTCTGCTCTCTTATTACAGCACTCACTCGCAGTTACTTTATGTAGGGTCCACAGACCTCAGAGTCCATGGATAGAGTGTATTCAGATCTACCTGGTTTCCTTTGTAATCATAAGCATTTTTACATTATGCCTTATTCTGAAAAAGGGTCAGTCCATAGGCTTCATTAAACTGCAAAGGGAACTATGGCCCAAAAAGTTTAAATGCTCTAACTGGATTCTGCTTCATGTTGTATTATACCCTCCAATTCTCCTCCACACTACTGGAACATGTTGTTTTTGAAACATAGACATCAGTCAACCATGCTTAAAATCCTTAAGTGGTCCCAACTGCTTCCAAGGAAAAAACCCAAACTCAGTAGCGCACAATCATATTCATAATTGGTCCCTGTTCATCTCCCCAGCTTCATCTTGCCTCCTGCCATACACTGCAGCTAACATACTGAGTTGGATTTGCAATTCTCTGAATTCAGCATGCTTTCACTCCTCTCTGCCTTTGCACAAGGTATTCCCCAAGCTGAAAAGCCCTTCCTCACCATCTTCACATAGTTAATTCCTGCTCACCTTTCATATACAGCTTAAGCACCATCTCCTCAGAGAAACCCTCCTGGCCATCTTCCACTCCTAGTCTCAGTAAGATGTCCTGTCAGTGATCTCCCATAGTGCTTTCCTCATGGTGTTTTGCCAGTTTATTGGTTTGCCTCCCTTTCCAGACTGTGAGCTTTCTCACAGGAAAGAAGCCAGAGCAAGGTATATCATTCCTAGCAGAGCTCAAGACACACACAAGAGTGCTGAACAAGGAACTGGCTCTGGAAAATGGCCAAGCTGGTTAGTTGATGACTAACTACTAGGTGGCACTGGTATGGAGATTACCATACAGGCAAATTGTCCAGTTGAGGCAAGATAATTCTGCATCTATTAATCTACTATCAATGCTCTTTCACTCAAGGCTGAGAAGTTAGCCCTCAATAAATGTAATTACCATGGTTAAGGGCTGTGCCAAAGGCTTGACAGACATTAGAGCTCACTAAACCTCGAAGTAACTCTAAGATACTCTTTTTTAAAGGTAAAGAGGTAAGCTGCTTAAAGTCAAGCAGAAAGTTATAAAGTCAGGTTTTAAACCCAGAACTTTGATTCCAAAGCCCATGCCTACTCACTGAGCATGGTTTCTGGAGATCAGTATGCCCTTTGTCTTTGGAGGTGTTTTGGAAGACCCTGGGTTTGATGAGAAAGAACTTATTCCCCAGGCAGTACTACTATTAAATTATTCAAGACTTAATGTAACCTCCCCCATATTCGTTAGTTGCAAAATCTTTTCAAAGGGAAGGGCTTATGAGAGTGTTTTTCCAAGAACAGCAAGTAAAGCAGAAGATGGGTGTTAAAAAGAGAGAAGAAAAATCAGTCACACAGAATAGAGCTGGTTGTGGCAATTCTAATAAAGAAAGGAAGGTAGATTGAGTCTCCATGGCCTACTACAAAGAGACGCCATGAAGCATCATCCATTAGCTGGCTGAGAAGGTGCCTTTGGGCTTAGGAGAAGAAAGAGTCCATGGGTTTCTAACAAATGGAACACCAGTTTTGCTGAAAGATGCTAATATTTCCACTAAACTTTAGTTTGTAATCGCACCACAGCTCTCATCCTGTGATCTTTAACACTTCTCTGTAAGACCCCGGGGGGGATGTGCAACTTACATCTCACCCACCACCCATTCACATTAGTTTCACCAGCTGTTACAGATGTGGCCACCTCTCATATTTTGACTAGAATCTGGTAACAACAAAGCATTTTCATTCCTAATTACTACCCCACTTCCATCCACATTTCCCCATCCCCCTCACACTCCAGTCTTCCCCTTGACTACCCTGTGTCCTTACTCTTCCAACTCACCTCCAAATCTGGTGTCTGATACAGGTATGTCCAGTGACTTTTCTGCACCCAAGTTTAAACAAAAAACCAACACAGTCCATTCTTCCTGTCCCTCGCTCCAACCAAAAATACACACGATGTAAGTATCTATCTACAATGAAAATTATTCAAGTAAACCTATGGGAGCTTTCAACTATGGGATTAGACTCTCCACTCACTGGATAGTTCAAAACTAAGGGTAAGAAAATGCAGTTTTTAGGGATATATACTGACACAGAACAGGTTTTACTATGGCTATCATTTTCTAAATTAATCCATACTGATAGTATTGAGAATACAAACCCCTAAAGAGACTCTAGTATACACTAGGCAATCCTCCACACTTTCACCTGAGATTATATCTTTATCACTTAAGTCTCAGCAACTGTTCCTTGATTAGATCCTGCCCAATATGCACTAAGGAAAAAAAAACAGGCTTTGCAAATAAAATGCATGATTTGAACACATCTTAAAAGTGCTACGGTGCACAGTAGGCAGGGGAGGGAACAACATGGATAACAGGCAGAGCTAATTAACAGTGACCTATCACAGAAACAGGGAATACAAGCCTCAGAGATTATATAAGCATGTCCCCCATGTCCCACATCACAAGAATAAAACTTAAGTTCTCCTAAGCAAGCATTTTTGTGGATCAACATCTAAGAACACTACTTTATTTTAAAAGATGAGTAGCACAGCTTTGTGTTATATTAAAAGGGGAAGGAAAACTAAAACTGTATAAAGTCGTTCACTGTGGAAATTTTATATACCCCATATGCAAAGAGACCTGAAAAACCTGGTTTTCTGGATTTCAGTGGCATCTGAAGAAGATAATAAAGAATACCATCCATGCCTCCCTAGGATAGAAACCAAGAAAACATAAATGTAGAAACAACTCACACTAAAATATACCACCTCCCACCACAGCTTATTTTATTATTTCTTGCTGATTAATACACTCCTGGCCAGTTTAAGATGACTATTATTCAATCTACTTTGTGCCTCATACATTATGTAAAAAAAAAATCCTTTAAGAAGATAACTTTGCCAACACATCTATCCATATAAAGCTCTCTAGAAATGGTTGAAAACTGAAAAATGATGATCTGAAATAGGTAGAGACTTTGAACACAAAGACATGTTCAGCAAAGCCCTCCACCCAATCTGTGGTTTCCAAATTCTTGCCCCTACTCTTCTACTTAAGTACCATAAAGCTACAGACATCTCCTCATATAGTGTTCAGGAATGCTACCAATGCAAGCATGTAATAGAAAATGGACTGTGGAAAGAGTATTTGTGGCACATTTGAATGGTCAGATACTTCTTCCAGGAAGTGTGGCTGAGAGTGATTATTTTATATAAACGCACTTCAACACGAAGTAGCTAAGACATCAACAGCTTTTATTATACACCACTGCACTTCAGCAGAAAGAAATGAGAAAAGGCACTCTCCAAAAGGTCCCAAGGACATCATCACCAACCTGTTTGCCAGGTCATTAATGATGAGGCAGCAATGAGGCTGTCCGCAAACTAGAAATACAAAAATGATGTGGTGTGATCTACCCGCTCCTCTCCCGCAAGGCCAAAGTGGTAGCAAGCTGCATCAATGACCCCTCCCAGAACAGTCTACTGCATAATACAAAACCACACCTGTCTACTATACAGGACATCTGGTAGAGCTGAATGAACAGATGCAGTAACCAGGACTGCCATCTTCTTCCTAATGCATTCTTCCTTCTTTTGGTTAACAGGTACAGCCACAACCTCAAATGTCCAGCACTGTTTGCAGCTCTGTTCCTGGCCTCAAGGATGACATTTCATTTTCATTCATCTTGTGCCATTCCATCAGCCTGATGCGTCACAGGTCAGTTTGGTTTTGCCCACTGCTGCTGGATATTCCACTACACTCCACCTTTCTCTGATTCTAGATGATATTTTAAGTGTTTCATTAAAATTACACAAGTGTTGGGTTGTGACCAGTCATCTCCTATATGTGGCTTTGTTGAGATACCAAACTTATCTTCAAAAAGAAATTTTAACTTCAATCTGGGTCTATGATTGTAGGATTTCAAAATTTTGCATCAAATTTTATACAGACACAACATCCTTAAGAACTTATAAAAATCCAAATTATATTAGTTCTCATTCTGTTCTCAGTAAAAGTTAATACACTGGAGTTTTTTTTAAGGACTTTACTCATTTCGAAGAATTCTTAGCCCTCTGATTTTTCCAGCTAGGAAAAGATTAATTTGTGAAAAACAATGTTGACTTTAATACTATTAAAGATTATAAAGATTTTTAGTCAAAACTTTTCAGTACAACTTAAAATACTGGGTTCACCTCTTTTTTGGAGAGCAGAAGGGTGAATACATAGAAGAGGATAATACTGGAAGACCCATACCTACATGTTAATTGAATTTAACTCTAAAAATATATTGCCTCAAATCAACATAAACAAAGACCATGTTTTCTTTTTTAAAAATTGTCTCTCTGTGTTCTATCACATAAAAGGGGCACATTTCATATTTTCTGGACCCCACAAATGTAATCTCAAAAACAGGGCAAGTAGTAAATGTAGTGACAGTGAATATTTCATTTAAATCATGTTGCATCTTCAGGTGCATGTAATAATCAAAGATGCAAAAAAAAACTGCCCAAACAAGTTGTTTTGTTTTTAAGAGAATGTTTAAGGGGATTTTATAATCAAGGGATAATTAGTGACATCACTGGAGTGAACATTCTACTGATTAACCAGTGATTCATTCTGTACTCACATGAACTTGAAAGCCCAGGTTAAGCTGGTTGAAGTGTGGCAACATGTTCCAATTGGGAGACAGACTGAAGAATCATAAAGAGTGTGAGGGCCACACATGCTAAGGAGCCAAGAACACTAGCCAGATGACTCACAAAGTGACAGAAACAGGGATCTACATCAATTCCTAAAGACTGAGCTCAGAAAAAGGAAGGGAGGGAGGGAGAGAATATATATACAGAGATTCTATTTAAGCTAACTAGCAGTTATCTTGTGATTGTCAAAAGTAAAATGAAATAAAACAAATCATGTTATATGTTCAACCAACTTTCTACTAGTAACCATTTCAAGAATGGAATTTATTTTGTGAGATTACTCTTGATCTCTGTGTAACCCCAGAGATCAGTAAAATTTAATACACTTTATTTAAAATACACCTATTATCTAGCAGATCTAGTTAAGTAAAATGCTTCAACAGATCACAAAAATGAATTAACAATAAAATCTACTTCCCTAAAGAAAATGTACCTGTGTAATATTTATGACATCATTCATTAGAAAGCTTTTTTTATCAAAACAATAGTTTACCCAATAAATCCCATATTTAAATACTCTATTATTCCCAAATACCAGACTGAATTTTTATGTCTACCCTAAACTTATCTATGAAAGTAATTCTCAAAGTTTTCATATTACATTGCAATAGGGATTTTTTTCCCAATTGTAAAAGCAGAATATCAATAGTAATTGCACTCAATGAGTAAAATGAGGGAAAAAAGTCCATCTTTCCCCATCTACCTAATTACCCTTTCTATTATCCTATATTATGCTCAGTATATTCTTATTATCTTAGTCTTTTTATAATATTCTAGGTCTACTCTTTAAACGACTTTTGAAAATATCTGAAAAATCTATGTGCCTCAGTACATTTTAAATGTGTTAACAATTTAAAATGTAGCTTAATACCACTTATATCTGTATAGTTTAAAAGTGCTGTGTATGTATGCATTTCAACTAAAGAAAATGTACTAACTGACTTTAATTTCAGATTTGACAACTATAAATTAATATGTATTTTGCACGATTACTGACTGATTGCCTAAAATAAGCCAAGAAAATGCTCATATCTCACTGAAAGTTTTAAGTTCCTATCTCACGGGGGGGAAAAAACTGTTTAACCCTAAAAACATTGTGTGTATTATACAAACTACTTCCAAGTTTTATAACAGGTCAATCTTCAACAACTTTCAAGGTAGCAAAGTTTCCCAATGGAGAGATGATCTCTCTATAAAATGGTAACTTAATTACCTGCACACAATTACACAATATAAATCAAGAGGGAGAGAACTAGAGACTATGTATTCTAAGCACCAACACATTTAAGTTTACGCCTCTCTTGGCATTCTTTCTTGCTGCATTCCCATAGGAAAGACCTAAAAGCTCTCCTATTTAACCAAACCCCACTGATTGGTATACTGACTGGACAATGATGGATAGCAAATCCTGCAGCCTAAGTCACTGGAGAGAAAAGCAATCCTAAAGGAAATGCCTGTAGTCTACTGGTGCCAGAATATTTTGATGAGCGGCTCCTCTGCAAAGGGCTGGGTGTGGGCCCTGCTAGCTGACTTTATAGACTGACAGCTTCCAGAGTGCAATGCTGACTAAAGGTTTTAGACTCACCTTCATTTTCATGAAGGGAAAAGGCAAAAGATACCTCTCTTTAATGGCTTTCGCATCTATTTCTCTTAATTCTCCCTGACCACTATCATCACTGGCCCGCATCACTCCTGACAAGTTTTCCATACCTCTGGCAACACCCCACATACATATACCATATTCATACAAACACACAAAATCATACCCATGCACCTAGACCACTCTCAAGGTGATCCAATAATCTTTCACGTTAAAAAAAAAATCATATCACTGCCCACTCAAGGTTCTTCAATAGCTCCCCAGGATAAAAGCATTCAGTATAAAAGTCCAAAGTCCCAAGCGTTACCTATAGGGCCTCGCATCAACAACTGATCTCACCATCTAAGCTTCAGCTCTAGGTGATACTCCTTCACAGTCTACAAATTGACCCCAGTGAACTTTCAGTTCCTCAAATGTGTAATACTCTCTCTCACATCCACGCCTTCACCTGCCTGAAAGAAACACTCTTCTCCCTATTTCCATTCTCTCTTGCAGGTCTAGGCTGCTGTCACTTCCTCCAAACTACCTTCCTTTACCTCCACATCATCTCCAGGATAGGTGCTCCTCCCATCATACCCTATACCAATCGTAAGACACTTTATTGTAACTGTCAGTCTACTTCTCTATGTCCCCTGCTCCCAGAGGATGGGGCCAAGTGCCCCTTTGTCCACCGTTATATCAGAGGCACTCAAATATTTGAATATACTCTACGTTTACTCAGTGAACATAATATGTCACCCATGCAATAAAAGAAACATATTCAAAGTCAGTGATGATATGATAGAAACTAGGCAGCAATTTCATTATAATTTGGTATAAAATGCAAACTACACATGTGCCTACAAATATCTTTAGGAAAAGCTAAAACATTACACATTAAAAAGAACACTTTTCACCATAAAAAATATTAAGTTTTGTGGTCACTACTCCTGTTAGGCAAATTGCAATTCATAAAAAGTGCCAGAATAAAAGTATCAAAAAAGTAGTCCTGGTTGCTTATAGGTCAAGTATGGCATCAGTGAAACTATCCCTCTCTGCCTGTTACTGCCAAAAATTCTCTTGGCATTACTTAGAGAACTCCACTGACTAAAGGTAAAAGGCTATTCCAATTCCTTAGTTTGAGTCTTGATATATCTTTCAACAAAGGGTTCCACTCATGATAATGGTCCCAAGGACACGTTGCTAGGAAATAGACCTCTGCTACATCCCGGGCATTAGCTACCACTGGCAGTTACTTTCTTAGAGCCACATGTTTTCTTATAATGAGTTACAATCTGAGGCTTGTGACACCAGATTTTTCCAGGGCTAGAGACTGATGTCATAAACAAGATGGTACTAAGCACTGTGAAGAGCTCACCAGCTCCACCCTAAACTCCCTGTATGTAAGAGGCAAGTTATCCACACTCTCTAATCCTCAGTTCCCCCACCTATAAAGAGATAATAGTTCCTACTTCGTAAGATTCCTGTGGGAATCAGATTGTCCAAGATAGCACTTGGTAGTAAACACCAAGTATTATTTTCAAATCAAAAAGAAGAAAAGATTATAAAATCTAAGATATTTTGACATCTTCAGAACTTTTAGTAATGCTCAACTTATTTTTTTACTGTCTTTCCACCAGAAAATTTTTGATAAAGGCAGAAAGATGAGAAAATGAGACCCTATTTTTTTGTCATAACCCTTGAATTTGAAGAATTCCACAGAAAGCTACATTAAGATCCACTTTCTAATCTTTCTCTGGCACTCCCAAAATCATAGCCTTAATCTCCACCTTAACCATTCCTAAGATCTACCTGAAACATAGCAAAGATAAAATACTTCAATACATCTTCCCAAGATATCTTCATCAGAAATAATCATTTCCTTACTGCCTCTATGCAATTCCAAATATATCAAGCCTTTGGAAAATAAAACAAAAAGAAAAAAGGTCTCAATCACAAAGTTGGCCTTCAAAGTCTCTAGTTTCCTTACAATAGAGCTAGAGTTATAAAGTTTAAGATGAAGGCACCTGTTAGGTAAGAGAGGTGACAATCTATGAAACTTAGTGTTCTAAGGAGAATCTCAACTATGAAAGTTGATTTTCCACCTCATATCTTTCTAGTCTAACACAGATTGCCAAGTAATAATATATAATATTATTGACCAATAATAATATAGACTAGCCAATGTGAATATTTTATCATTTAAAAAAAAAAACAAAAACCTGAAAGAGAAGGGAATTTGAGCCAATTGAGCAAATTGGCTCTCACGTTCCCAAGCCAGGCTGACTTGAGATTTTTCTTTGAACAAGGAAATTTTACAGATCTTCGCAAACATGTTTTAAATAAAGATGATACCTCAACAGTCTTATAACTTTACCCCCACCTAGATTCTGGGCTCGATTTCTAAAAATAAGTGACGTGTGAACAGCTTCCTAAAAGCAAATGGGGCACTAGGATATAATTTAGGAAGTGATGATGCAAGTCTCTGGGGGACAGGGAGGAGGGGAGGTGAAAAAGTCAGAGGAAATACCCTCGCGGTGCCTGGGCATCAACTCATACCAAGGGGTCGGGGATGAAGGGCTGGCCTTCACATGCCAAGGAAAGGGGGCACCCCAGCTCCACCGGAGGTGCCAACGCCACCCCCTCAACCCTACTCGCTGCCCTGCCCCCCTCACCGGTGGCCCGAGTGGCCCAGGCTGGCCCGAGCCTTGGGCAAGCGAGTCCCAAAGGGTGGCAGCGCACCCTGGGCAGGGCCTCCTCTGCCCACCCCCATCCCTCACCCAACGCCCCTCCCTGGGACTCGGCCCCTGCCCCCACTCTGTAGGCCCGGCTTGGGCCCACAGCCCCCAGGGTTCAGGCCCCGGGCCCCGAGGCCTGCCCAGACAGCCCCGGCGCCCGCGCCCCCGACCCCCGCCCCCCCCGGTCGGGCACTTACCCCCAGAAGCCGCAGGGACAGCGAGGAGGCAGGCTGGGCGCTTTGCTGCGCTCGCTCCCGGCGTCTCCCATGGTGCTCGGCGGCGGCGGCAGCGGAGCTCGGCGGCGACAGCGGTGGCGGCGGCTGGGCCTGGGCCCCGCTCGAAGGAGGCGGCGGCGGCGGCGGCGGCGACGGCAGGGGGCTCGGGGCGGGGGAAGGGGGAGGGAGCGGGCGCGCGGGCGGGCGCGAGTCCGGGGCTCCGAGCCGGGATTCCAGGCCGGTCAGCTGGAGGCGGGCCGCACCACTCGGCCGGCGGAGACGGGGGGGCCGGGGGAGGCGCGGAGAAGAGGGAGGGGAGCTGAGGAGGAGGGGCGTGAGGGTTAACCGAGGACCGCAGGGGAGGAGGGAAGACCGGCACCCTCGGCAGCTCCCACCGCCGCTCCCAGCCAGAGCGATGTCCCGTGCGGCGGCGCTGGGAAGGACCTGAGGTCCCCGCCAGCTCTGGCGTAGCAGCGGCCGCAGTGAAGCCCCAGGCCCCGCTCGCCCTCCCCTCCCCCGGCGGCTGCTCTGACCGGACAATGGCCGCTCCGCCCCCTCCCCTCCTCACACACCCCTCCCAAGGAGTCACAATGGTCTCGCCCGGGGGAGCCAGGGAGCCACCGCCAAAGCCCAGCAGCTGATCAGCTGGGATCCGGGCGTGCCACTTTGTTCAGCGCCTGAAAGGAAGAGGATGGGGCTGTGAGCAAACCAAGAGCGGCGGGCTATCACTCGGCACAGGCCTCTGAGGCTTTCATATTTTTGGAACTTTTAAAATCTGAAAAAAACTTATCTCCCCTGCCCCGTCTGAAGAAGGGGGGCGGACTTCTGAGTACTCGGGCGCGTTGCCTCCCCCCAAGTGTGAATGGTATGCCCCAAGCGGGAGGGGGTGGAGCAGATTAGTTGTTTAGGGTAAGTTGGGCCAGTCCCAGAGCGGCGGCCGAGCGCAGCGCATGCGCCCGGAGACCCGGTAACAGGGTACGGGGAGGGCCTTAGAGGAAGCACTTCTAAATCCGGAAGTGAGTCTTGGTCCCTTGACTACTGGAGTCTTTCAGCTACGGCAGAGCTCCCTGAACTGGCAACTGTGGGTCGTGGGTGATACCAGGGAGCATTTGTCCACGAACTGCCAACCCCTTAGAAATGTCTCTTCACAGTCCCGCCATACCCGACCCACTCTTTCAGTTCCACCCGAGGAACTGGTCTTCTCGTGGCAGTACTGAACTTCTGGGGAATGTCCCAGGAAGGGTGAAGGGCTGAAAGTAGTGTCGGTGCCCCTCTTCCCCTACTGGTGCCCCCAGCCTCAGAGACACAAGTCCACTCTCTATGCCTAGGCTAGGAGAACCTGTCTCCGAGAGTGGACTTGTTTGGTTTTTGAAGGGAAGCTATGACCGATCAGTGATGGAAATTAATAAGTGACCAAAGAAGTTTGAACCACTAAAAAATGAGCCCTTTAGAGCCCCTTGTCTTGGATTCTGAAGTAATTCTGAACTCCAGCCAAACGTGAGCAGCCTATTGTTGGTGACTAATTTCAACACGGAGGGAACTTCCACCGGACCTCCTGGAGAGTTGACCGGCAGATGAGGCCCTTGTGGGTGAACTTCTCAGTTCCTGATACTTCCAGGAAAGCTTCCTGGCTCTTAGAAAGAGCTGCTGTGTACTCCCACCTGGTGGGAACACCAGAGGGTATTACCTAGATTAATGTTATTTTATTTCTGTATATACCATTCTGTGTGTGCATGTTCTGTGGACTTGTTAACGTTGATGTCACTTCTTTTGGCCTCTAAAGAGCAGGAATCACATTTAGCTTATCGTCCTAAAGATACTGTTGATGGCGAAGACAACAATTGCAAAAATCAAGCCATTTTAAGCCAAATCACCCCGAAATGTGAATGCTGATTTATTTTGTGTAACATTTATTTAGTTTTAACTTTGGATTTTTACAAACCTTCGATAAATATTTGTCAAAAGTCCATAGAATGGATGAAGCTATACAGCACACCTAGCCCTCATTAGACTCAGTTGCCCTTAAATCTTCAGTCTTCACTTAAACTGACATAAAATTGCCACATTCATGGAAGACTTAGCCTATGAGTTTAGCAAACTGAGATGAAGTGAACATTTTGATGATTTTCTTTTATCTATGAAAAAGGAAGCCCTAAAACCAAAAGGAAACTTACACATAAAACATGATCATTTGTTATCTTACAAACTGCTTGCCTACCTACCTGTCTGTATGCCCTTTATTCAAATAAGCAAGCATTTATGGAGTATCCAGTATTTCCTAACGCTTTGTCCCTCCTATTCCCCTCTGCCCCAACTGCCCTTTCTCTCTCTTGCCCAGCACACTCCTACTTCAGGCACATGTTACCCCTTCAGTGCCTTACAGACTGACAAGGGAGAATTGGTCCCTCCTTCCTCTGTCCATGTAATCTCCATTATAGGACCAGGAAATTTACATGTTTGTCTCTTCTCACAAAATCTAGCTCCAAAAGGACTGCCTCTTGGAAATAAATGCTGTGTACCTCCAACTTGGGGATACCAGAGCCTCAGAGGGTATTACCTAGATGAATTTTATTACCAAATGCTATTTTGTTCCTATACCATTCCATTTATGCATTCTCTGTGGACTTGTGTGGTCCACGAATCTCTCTGGGATTGAACTGAAGCAAACTCAAACCATGTTTGTTGAGCAGAAGAGTAAATCTGATAAAAGCCACTCTTAATTAAGGCTCTTTTGTCTGCAAGTAGCAGAAACCCACTGAAACTTCTCCATGCCAAAAAAAAAAATTATTGAAGGAAATAATTTAAGAGAACCCAAGGGCACAGAGAGCAACAAGATCTCATGAAGGACTGGAACAAGAATCTAAAATATCAACAGGAAGCCAAGTAGCTATTCCTTCATTATCTCTTTTTCTCTGTAGTCAAACATTCTTCCATCTCTACTTCTCTCTACAGAACTGTTTTATTCTTTTCTAGAGACCTGCCTTCACTGCTTCTCTGGAAACATAGAAGAATATGACTATCCAAGCTTACCTAGCCTCATTTCAAGAACCAGAAGAAATTAATTTGTATCTATGAATCTTAATTCCCAGGAGAAAACCTTATTGGTCTAACTTATATCAGGTTGTCTGTTCTTGATACAGTCGCCTTTAGCCAATTGAGCAGTATGTTGTCAAGGCTCTTTGTTTTGTAATGCAAACATGGCTGCCAGAGGCTCATCCTTGTGGCCTGTAGTCCTCAAAGTTCAGTTATATTCTTGGCAAAGATTCCAAAAGATGTCTACCACCAAATAAGGAATAAATTGCAGGCTGAAATTCAAAAGCATAGAGAATAATGGACACGTTCAAGAATTTCCTAACTTAATTCCTACTTAAACTATTTCAGGCCTAAATTTAAATGGCACTTCCTCAAAGAAGCCTTCATTTATAAACTTGATGCCCCCAACCCGAATTAAAATTATGTTGGCCCATGTTTATCTACTGTTGCATTCTTTTCTTTTGTAATACCTATCACAGTTTAAATTAAATATTTATTTGTGTGTCTCCTCTCCAAATATCATGTCTGTTTTGTTCACTGCTATATACACAATGGTACATTTGGGCACATTTGGTACAGCATTCAATAAACACTTGTTGAATAAATTAAAAAGCACAACCATTTGTTAATCAATATGAGACCCGTATATGAGCTGGCACCCTAATCAGACTATCCTGGGGCAATGTCTCCATCACCACCCACTTCCCTAGAAGACTGAAACTCTGTGAGATTTTTCATCATACTGTAGTAGTATGAAATGAGACCCACTATTCATCTGCTTCCTCTTAAGATGTTCATAACCAGTTAACTCTTCGCTTTTAGTTCCCAAGGTTTCTATCTGAAGAGCCCTTGAACCAGTTCCTATAACATGCCCACTTAGTTGGCCGAAAACTCAGAGCTAACTCAAAATGTCAGGGCATCTCCAAATTAGGGCACCAAGGTATGAGGTAATTGGCAGAAGTACTTTTGTAATAATTGTCTTTTGACTATTTCTAGCATGGATTACATTCCAGATGAACCTGTGATGTGACTCTTGGGGGTAGTTTGCAGTCACCATTGGCCCAAAAAGCCCCCTGTACATGTTCAGTAGGGTCTAGTAAAAGATAACATTAATGCTTCAGCAGTCAGAGCTCTTGAAGTAGCAACTTGAGTTGTATGGGAAAGAGCACGGTGTTACTCAAGGTCAAGGCCTGACAGGGGCTGCTTTCTTGGTAATACTGAGTTCAAAGACCTTATCCCTGGAAGATATAACCAAAAAGGAAGAGGTTTTAGAGAGAAAAATGGTCCTCCAACTCTGATTCTAGCCTTTACCCCACAACACTCTCCAATTCCCAATTCAAACCTTTTCATCATAATAGTTAATCTTAATGTGGTATTAGCCCCAATGTCCAATCCAAACACTAGCCTCAATCTTAATCTTAATCCTAATATTATCTCTAAAATTCAATCTTAGATTTCAAACCTAATCCCAACCCTAATTCTATGAACTCCTTGCCTTGCTACTGAGTTATTTTCCCCGGTTCTTCCTCTTGTGTCCCTTGACCTACTAGGAACAGAGAACTCTGTAACACTCTGGACCCCTGGGAACAATAGGAGCCAATTTCAATAATCCTAAAAAATAGATTCTTGGGCTACCAGAAAAAGAGAAAATGAGACATCTCTCACCTGTGTAGGACAGAGACTCTGCCCAGTCACAGCTTGTCCTGTTGCCTAATTCAGGCATTGCTCAGCCTCTGTCAGTCCAGAAAAGGTACAATCCAAGTCACCTGTGTGGACTCAGGAATGTGTAGTACCATTGGCCAAGAGCAAAAAATCTGAGACCTTTCTGCAAAATGATTATGTGAGATTAGATGAGTGGCTTTCAAACCGTGTTCTCAGAGCAAGAATTCTGGTTTCTACTCTCTTCCCTCAATTGGGTTGGTTTTCCCAAGGGCAGGCAGTTGGGGGAGGAGAAGGGTGAGTTAAGTCTCTGAACCAGACCTTCTTTAGGGTTCCTTCTGGCCCTGGAGTTTTCTGATGTGCAGTTGATTCTTTTAGTCACTTACGGTCCAGTTGGCATGGATAAACTCTCAGAGCCAAGGGAAAAGAAGAGCAACCAAGCATAGCCTCTCCAGCTCTTCTCAGGAAAGTAAAAATAAATTTAATGAAGAGTAAGATGGGAAAGAGGGGAGGAGAGGAGAAAATGCTGCCATTTCATGTCCCGTGTTTTCATGTTCATGAAGCAATTGCTGATTTCCCTGCTGCTCACACCCATCTTGGTGTGAAATTTGATTTTACTGACTTTTAAATTTCTTTTCAAGAATGGAAACATTGTTTTGCTCAGAAATACTTGACCTTTGTAGGGAAAAACATTCCAATAATGAGAAAGCAAAAGTCCTCTTGAATATCACCCCCCTGAGATATCCTTTGTTAACAGTTTGGTATATAGCCCTCCAGGCTTTTCATTTACATGTGGTTACATAAATGGGGCGATTAACACATTGTATTCAACTCTAACTGATTATTTTGAATTTAGAAATATGTCTTGGACATCTTCCACATCTATGCATGTAGCTTTTCAATATCTTCTTGTAACAAAATATATTACGGTGCTCTCTCTCTCTCTCTCTCTCTCTCTCTCTATATATATATATATATACATATATATATATACATATATATATATGTATATATATACACATGTATATATGGAGAATATAGAACATATATACATATATATTTTGTGTATATATATATATATATCTTGGTTAGGATATACGAAACACTATATATAAAGCATGTGTATGGTTATATATAAACTAAAATATATGATGTTTATTTATATTTACTATATATATGAGATTTATTATAAGGAATTGGCTCATGTCGTTACAGAGGTAGAGAATCCCAAGATCTTCAGTCCGAAGGCCTGAGAACCAGGAGAGCCAATGGTATAAGTTCCAGGCCAAGGCAAGAGAAGACTAATGTCCCAGCTGGAAGACCACCAAGCAGAGAACAAATTCTCTCTTGCCCAAACTTTTGATCTTCTCATGCCTTTAACAAGCCTGCCCATATTGGGAAGTGCAATCTGTTTTACTCAGTCTATGGATTCAAATGTTAATCTCACCCAGAAACACCCTCACAGACATACCCAGAATGTTTAACAAATATCTGGGCATTCTATGGCCCAATCAAGTTGACATATAAAATTAACCATCATACTAAAATCATAGACTTAAAGTCAAGCTGCCTGAGTTCAAATATAGCTTCTACCAAAACTATTAGATCAGAGACTTTACGGTAGTTACTGAGCCTCTCCATGCCTCAGGTTCCTTATGTATTACAAAAGGCATCTGTAATGGGCTATGCTTTTCAACTGCTCCATTTCTCTTTGGTGGTCCTACTTCTGTTCCCAGGCCTTCTCAGAAATACATACACTAACTAGGTCCAAACAGGGAGCCCTAGTCTCTGACCATAAGAATTCAGCTGGTTCAGGGAGAGCCAGTGCCCTTCCCTAGCTGACTTGTTAGCTTTGCCCTCTGAGATTAAGTGTCCTTAGGGCCACATAAGCTCAGAATTGAGGGACCCTCCATGTGGAGCCAGGCTGCCTGGGAATCTGGACTTTTCAATTACAAACATTAATTTGTAACCGAAAATTAACATTTTTCAATTACATGGACCGATAATTTTTTGGACTTTTCAGTTACATGGACCAACTTTTTTTCCTAATTTAATTTGAATTAGGTTTCAGTATGTTTCAATGTGAAAAGTCCTGACTATGCATAATAGTTATCTACTATGTCATAGATTTATTGTGTAGATTAAATTATATAATCCATAAGGAAATTAACACAGTATGTAGCACATAGTAGAAGCTCCATAAAAATTCACCATTATTATTATTTTTCTTTTAATGGGTGCTGGCCACTCTACAAAAGGGTGAGCCATTTAACGAATCCCCTCTTGACTCATTTATTATTCATTCATTTTTTTCATTCAGCAGACACTGCGTATTAGGCACTGTTTCATGCATTAAGAATACAGTGGTGAATGAGACAGGTAAGTTTCCCTACTCTAGTAGTACTTATCCTCCAGTGGTGGAGGAGGACGATTAAAGAGTTTTTTAAATGTCTTGAAGGAAGGTCTAACTTTCCACTTTTATAAAAATTTTTGTCCATTTGTCCTCTTAATGTCTTGGATAAATTTTATAGAAACAGAAGTGCATTACCATTTTAGATTTGTTATATATGGCCAAACTTCCCTCCAGAAAGGTTGTACCAATTTACACTCCCTCCAAGAGTGAAGGAGAAGGCAGATTTCCCTAAACTTGAGTAGCACTGGGATACCATTACTCTTTTTAATCATTGCTAATGTAAAAGGTAAAAAAAAAAAAAAAAAAAAAAAGGCACTTAATGGATGCTTAATTTGCATTATTTTGGTTATTAATCAGGTCTCTTCTCACAAAATTTAGATTTGGACTTACTTGAATTTATTTTTGTGTGGATTTTGGATTTGTTTTTGTGTGCATAATCTTTGCATTACCTGTTTATTTCTTTGTCCATTTTTCTATACGGTTTTTTTTTCTTATTTAGCTTAAGATAGTTATATTGATATTAAGAATATTAACCTTTGTCATATATACAGCAAATTATTTCTCTGTCATTTGTCTCTTAATTGTATCTAGGCTTTTGATTCTCAAGAGTCTAAAATGCAGGGGAACTATGTGAATTAACCTTAGCTAATGTTTGAATTGCTCACATGGGCACTTTTTTCTTAAGGCTTCTAATTATTGCTGATAGGTAAAAAAGAAAAGGAGAGAATTAAAGGGAAAAAGATAGGAAATTGCAGGAGATAGAGGCAAGCCTATCCCCTCAGCCTGCCCAACTCCATCTCATGTTGGTCAGGCTCAGCTCTGAGGCAAATGGACACGGCCTCCATGGGTTAGCTCAGCCCCTAGACTTGGTGCTAGCCTGAGCTCCCTGAGATGAATCATCCAGGATATAAGTCTCAGCCTTCCCAATTTCCTCTCTAATGGTGTGGCCCTATAGCTCTGTTAGCCCCCAGGGGCTGGCCTGAAGTTTCCCATTAAGTCTCTTGCTCAGGTTGGCAAACATAATATCTAGGAGTGAATGACACCACATATGGCCAGGCTGGGCTCCAGTGGTGGAGGAGGAGGAACAGGAAGAACCAAGGGTACTTGAGGAAGGGGGTGGGTGGGGTGGTTAGGAAAATAGGATTAGGCTTCATTGTTAGGTTGAAATTAGGGAGGGAGCCAGAATTGAAGAGATTGGGCTGGGGAGTCAGAAGTAGGTATTTAGAATGCCAAGTGGAACAAGTGACTCAGGAAAATGGTCATGAATGGAGAAAAGGCATAGATGTCCAGGATGGGGTCAAAAGGCTAAAGCTAGTGTCTTAGTTTGGATTTTTTCTCTCCCAAAGTTGACCCTGAAGTAAAAACTGGGAGGTGCAGAGAACACTTCTAGGGAGGGCAAGGTAGCCAATAAAGGGTGTGTCATCGAGCCACCTATCACTGGGAGTGACTAGAGCTTAGTGACTAGTCCTATGAGGACAGCCTATGCAAAATCACACCTTGAAGTTATCTCAGCTGAGGGGTGGGGAGACTGGGTATTTGTACACCCACTACTATTCATGGTTGACAGCTGTTCACGGTACTTCAGTCTGACTTTTGCTAGCAGAACACTCTTTCCTGATTTCAGAGAAAGCCTTCAGACAAAAAGGTGCAGAGACTGGCTATTGGAATTTAGTGGGATTACTCTGAAGTGATAAGGCCAAAGGGATACAGATGGGATACCTACATGCCTTCCATGGCTGGGGACACTGTATGTATACAGATTTTGGGGGGGTGTGATATTTGATAAAATTATCCAGGGGCTTCTTCCTAAGGCTGTGATTAATCAAGTAAGGTAGCTACCTTCTGATTAAAAGTTAGGGAGCAGAGGTAAGATTAGAATAGGATCAGAGAATTAGGGTCTCTTAAAGGCACTCAGAGAGGCTTATTCACCCTGTCTGAATAGCAGAGGATGTGCCAGGGCAGGGTTGCAGTCTAGTCTGTATTACTCCAAAAGCCCATTAAGAGGACAGAGTGCAGGATGGCCTAGTGAAGGACGGGAGGTATCCACAGGATATTTGCTGCCTGGGCTTCTTCTCTCGCAGCCGAAGAGCAGAGCTGGGAGGAGGCTGTGCAGCTGCCATCTGTTCTCTTGGCTCCATTGCCTGGCAACTGCCCGCCCATGTCTGCTCTCTGCTCTAGAGGAGGATGCATTCCTCCATGGCCCATCGGGCAGGACGACAAGCCATACCCTCTCCAGGGCTGTACCACATGATGGATTCAATGATTATGACTTTCTGATGTGGGGGCTGCTCAGTCATGTAGCAGAACCAAGCCCATCTGGTGTATCTTTCTTGAAAGAGTGCTTGAAGGAACAATCTGAATATTGCTCATGCTGGTGGGAGCGTGTACATGTACACACAGATACACGTGTGTGTACACAGATGTGAACTTGTGTGTGTGTGCATTTGCATATAGATATGGATGTGAACATTGGGAGTTCAGAATCACTGTGGTTCTATTTTCTTCTCAGAGATTATTTAGTGAATTAGTCATTGATAAATGATAATGTTACCATTTTTTGAGTACTTTTCGTATGCCAGTAACTGTGGTCGCTGCTTTACACACACTAGTTATTACAACTACCATGCAAGAGCAGTTTTACCTTTCTCACTCTTCAGATGAGAAAACCAAAATTCTCAAAGCTAAATTAGCTGCCCAAGGACTTGGTTTTTAAATGGTAGAGTCAGGATTTGAGTCCCTGTCTCTACTTCCACAATGCATAATATTTAATTTCCATCTCTTCCTAAATCTTCCCAGAATGAGAACGAATAAACAAAATACTGCCAGGCATGACAATATGAATGATTCACATAAAACTAATATTGAGCATAATAAGTCAGACATAAAATACCTACTACATGATTTTATCTAGATAAAGTTCAAAAACAGACAAAACTAGTCTATACTGTCAAGAGTTAGGAGGATGGTTATCCTTGCAGGGAGTAGGGAATGACTGCAAGGGAGGGACTTCTGGGGGACTAGTAATAGGTAATATTTTATTTCTTGGCCTGGGTTCTGGTTACATGTATGTATTCGATTCATGTAGATTCGTAACTGTTTATGTATGATTTGTGCACTTTTCTGTATGAACATTTCATCTCAAAAAAAAAAAATTCAAAGTAAAAAAAATCTTGCCAGGGGCTGTGAGGGATTCAGAAAAAGGGAGCACCACAGAGCTTGCCCTTGTAGCGGGGTCCTGTTCTGAACAGGTGACAGTCTCAACCTCAGGAAGCTCCAAGGCTGTGGAGTAGGGGTGCGGGGGTGTTGAGATTAGTGGACTCCAAGCTGAGTGCTCCAGGAGGGCTAGCAAAGAGGAGTGAGAAGGGCTTAGAGGAGTGAAAAATGATTCTGAGTTTAAAGATGAGGACATGAGAGAAGTTTGCAAAGGTGGTCAATGTGTAGCAGCCAAGAGAAGATTGTGGCTTTTGAAGCCCAACAGACCTGGGTTGACCTCCTGGCTTCATTGTCTACTGGCTATGGGACGCAGAGAGAGGTATTTATCCTCTCAGAGTCTTGGTTACCTCCTCCGTGCAATGGGCCACTGATACCAAAGACTGCTATGAGGATGAAATGATATCAAAGAGTTAAAACACTGGGCACAGAGATGGAACATGGCTGGCATTCAGCAAAGGTATGTTGGGAAGGTGGAAGATGACTCATACTCATTTTGCGTAGCCATGGCCAGAACAAAGTGATTGATTATCCGTGAGGTAGGGCTTGGACTGCAATGGCCAGGAAGGAGCAAAGACTGGTGGCAGCTGGGAGACTCATCCACTCTGCAAAGAAAGTCCCACTGGGAGAGATCCCAAAAAAGAGACCCAGGAAAAGAATTCAGGCTGAGAGTAGTGGGGAGGGGTTTCCAGGTTGGCAGCCCAGCCAGAGAGGAACTCTTGAGGAAAACAGTCCAATTTAATGCAGATGTATAAAGCTGTGTGCTGTGGGGTGGGAGTTCTTCCCCTAGGAAAGTATATAAAGTCTACCCTTCGATTTTTTTTCCAAAAAATACAGAAACGGATAGAATTTGTTCTAAAAACTGGTGAAGGGATGTTTGGCCAGACTGAGTATCAGTCTTCTAAGCTGACAGATGAGATACCTAAGGAAGAACTTTCTGACTCATCTCCTAACTCGAATGCCAACTACCTCAAAAGACTTCATTCTCCTATGCCCCACTAAGAATTTTGCGCTTTTTCTTTCATGCCCCTGCAGCATGCTGTACGTAACACACTGCATGGCCTATGGCACATTCTGCCTAGAGGAGGGAAAAAGGAGTATATCAGTTGTTTTTCTACTTATAAAATCCAAATAATAGTGGCTTAAATACAAAACACGACAACAATTTATTTCAGTTTCATTTAAGAGCAGCTCATAAAAATTTGTGCTTCAAAAGGTACTATCAAGAAAAAAAAAAGAAAAAAGAAAAAACAAGCTACAGACTGAGAAAAGTATTTGCAGATCAAATATTCGATAAAGGACTGGCATCCAAGAAATATAAAGGATTCTCGAAACTCAATAATAAAAAGACAAACAGTACAATTTAAAAATGGACAGAGGATTTGAACAGACATTTCACCAAAGAAGATATGAGTAGCTAATCATGTTAAAAGATGCTCAACATCATTACTCATTAGGGAAATTCAAATCAAAACCACAATGAGACATAATTTCACATCCACTAGAATGACTATAAGCCAAAAGACAGGTAATAACAAGTCCTGGCAAGAATGTAGAAAAACTGGAACCCTCATATTCTACTGGTAGGAATGTAAAATGGTATAGCCACATTGGAAGACAGCTGGGCAGTTTCTTAATGGATTAAACATAGGCTTATTGCATAACCCAGCATTTCTACTTCTAGGTACCTACCTGTCAATAAAAATAAAAATCTATGTCTATACAAAAACTTGTACACAATGTTCATAGCAACATTATTCATAATAGCCACAAAGTGAAAAAACCCAAATGTCCATTAACTGACAAATGGTAACCCACACATTAGAACATGATTCAACAATAAAAGGAAAGAAGCACTCTACATGCTACAACATGAATGAACCTCCGAGACATGGTCAGCGAAAGATGTGAAAGTCCACATATTGTATGACTCCATTTATATAAAATATCGAGAAAAGGTAAATCCAGAGGCAAAAAGTAAATTTGTGTTTGCCAGGGACTGGGTGGGAATGAAGGCAAATAGGCACGAGGATTGCGGAGAGGGTCGCACAGCACTTCCTTAAAGTTTGTTTGTTTTTGTTGAGGTTTAACATACATACAAAAAAGTACACAAGCCTTAAATGTACAATTTGATTTACACACACACACACACACACACACACACACACACACACACCTGCATAAACAGCACCTAGATAAAGATAGTGAACATCTGAACATTTCTGGCACCCCAGAAGATCCCTCCATGCCTACACCCCACAAAAGTAACCACGATTCTGACCTCTGTCACTCTAGAGGAGTTCTATCTGTTCCTAGAACAACATTGCCCGAGAGCAAGCACTCAGGTGGGTGTCACCCACCACTTTCTAGTCTTATGTAGTTCCTAATATTCATTCTGGGCTCCTTGGCCCCATCTTCTTTTTGCAACAGTCTAACCGATATTGGACACCACCCTTCTTTCTTTACCCGCTCGTCGATTTTTTCTGAAGATGTAGAGTCTATTAGGAACAATTACAACACGGGACAGAAAGCAACCTAAAGTTCCTCGTTAGGCATCACAAGCCCGAGAACTGTTCTGGCCATTCTCTGTCATCAGGTGGTTCCCTCCCAGGTCCCTTTCTCCATCAAATGATTGCCCACCCCCTGTCCTTGGTAAGGATCACAAATTCCAAATCTGATGTGGGCCAGGAAGGTAACATACTTCGGTAAAGTGGCCTGGCTATAAGGAGGGGCTGTGATGAACTCTAGAGGCCCCGTGAAACAAGGGCAGCCACATTCAGCTCCAACCCAGTGTTCCTCAGGCAGGAGGAGTAGCGAATTTTTAATCAAAGGGGCCTGCATTCAGCCAGTTTCTACTAGCAGCTCCAGACCCTCTGGCTCTCCTCTCTTCTGCATTTCCGGGCCTCCTACCTCCCTATTTCATTATGCAAAGGAATTCAGTTCCCCTTAGCCCGGGCCTCCCCACCCAGGCTGGACCCACAGCACCTTCTCTTGCCCGCCAAAATCACCCGTCAAGACTCCTCAAGGGATTTTCCTAAATGAAAGAACCATCTACTCAGGAGGTAGAAGAGATGGCATCAGCTTTTTAAAAAAAAATAGCACTTTCGTTTTTCCTGCTTTAGTCTCATTTTAAAAATGAAGATACTGCGACCCAAAGGGGTTAAATATCTTGTCCTGATCACCAAATTCTTAATTAGTGAAACTGGAAGTTGAGCCCTGTCTCCAACGTCCATGAAGGTGGCTTATTCATCTTTCTATCCCCAGAACTTAACAAGAAGCCAAAGCTCAATTAACACATGTATTTGAGTCATATTAAAAAATGGATTTGGGGGAGGAAGGCATCTCAGGCCTGTGAGTAAAACTGAAGAGGAGAATGGACAAATTGATGAAGGAGATGGTGAAGGACAGTGAAGTGCGAGGAGTCTGGGCCCCCACCCTTTGGCTCCTGGGAGTGGGCTATCCCTTCAGTGTTTCCTCTGCCTCCTGCCCAGCCTTCTGGGGAGACTGTGTGCTCTGGGCAGAAGCTGCTGCCATCATTCATCAAAGCCTGGCAGCTTGAAGAAGCTCAGGGCCTATCCTGTAGGACACTTTCAATCAACTTCCGTTCAATTTATTCCCTCTAAATGACTCTGAAATGTAAATAAAATTAAATTAATGCTACTGTATTTGTCTCTGGTTAGGGCTGTAATGGGCTGTAGTAATGCTGCCCCTGAGATCAGCCGTGGAGAAAAAAGCCCAGACAATAGCATCATGGCCAGCTTTGTGGCCTCCCCTCTCAGATCACTCCCATCCTTTCTGCTCTAGAAGGACAGACTACACTGTCCAGATTTATACATTTTGGAAGGTGGGGAAAGTTTATGTTACTTCTGCCTTTTTCTCTTCCATCTCAGATCAAGCCAATCTGGACTACCTAATCGCTCTCCACAGATACCCCCACTCTTACTGCCCACCCCCTCCCCATCACACTCTCAAACATTTAGAGCTTTAGAACAGGGCAGAATGGCCTTTTCTTTGCTCACCAAGCCAGGAGTCACAACTGGCTCCTTCACCAGAACTCGATCCCTGGATCCACTCACCCCTCCAAGGAATGGTTTGCATGCCCTAATTGCGGTTTCTCAACCTCCACAGTACTCACATTCTGGTCTAGATAATGCTGTGTCATTAATGCCGTGTCATGAAGGACTGTCCTGAAGATTGTAGGATGTTTAACAGCATCCTTAGTGTCTACACACCAGGTGCCGATAGCAACCCAAAATGACACCGTACATTGCCAAATGTCTCTTGTGGGGCCATATCATCTCCAGTTGGGACCCTCTGCCCTGGAGGAGGGGAGGGAGGGGACTAGAGAAAGGAGGAAGCATGAGGGAGGGATGGACTACCAAATCCTACAGTGCATATGCCTTTTCACTTTCCACCAGTCCCATCTACCCACCTCCCAACATAGTTTCTTAAAACAAATAACAATGTTCTAACACAGTAATACATGAGCATCCAACTTTTGAATTAAACACCAGGAACCCTGACCTCTTCCAGGGAGAAGCCTCACTCTACCCTCTCCCATTCCTGTCCCCCAGTTTACCCTGCCCCACCTGGAGAACTGCCCACCAAGAAACCAAGAAAGGAATTTTCCTTTACGATTTCTCATTGCTAGAGATGGCCTAAGTGAAGGAGTTCTCAATAGGTTGGTATTCTCCAGGGAGGAAGACACTTCTTGCCAAGAGGCGATTTCTAAAAGAAGGACATTCCAAATGGGATGTGATTTTTCTAATCGAAGGAGTTCCCCAACACTTTTCACAGACTGGGCTATTAGAATTCCTCAGTATTTTCCTAGTAGTCAACTGCCAGAGCCCCCAGGTGAGGGTGGGGGGAGTAGGGGTAGCGGGTGGAGAGTGACAGAAAGCTCTCCCAGAATGCTGCCCCCTCGTGCTGTGTCAAGCTGAGGAGAGAGCTGGGAAGGTAGAGGAACATTATCTTCCAGGGTTCAGGGGTCCTGATAGCAAAGACAATAGCAATTAATTTGCCTGGGAGAATGTGGACAGGGTCAAATCCCCGCCCCACTGCGTCCTTCCACCTCTCACTCCAGCCATCCCAATTTACAGAACCAAACTGTGGGAAAACAATCTGGGATTTTAACTCTATTTATAAATCTCTTAAAGCTTTCATGTGGTCCCAAAGAAGACCTTGCCAGAGCATTCCAGTTTACACAGAGGAAATCAAAGAAAATGAATTATAATCCCAGCCCAAAGCCTGAGCCCGGAAGTACAGAAGCCTGGGAGGCTCCTGCCTCCCACTGGATTCATTATCACAGAAAGAATTAAAATCTCACCTCCCATCCTTGAATTTGGTCATATGTGTTGAATTTGTGTGTATGTGTTCGCTATATTTCTACCTTTTGCCAAAGTCTGTTCTGGAAGAAATTCCGATTTTTAAAAGTCAGGAAAAACCATACTCCAAAAGTACATTCATAATCTGGAGAATGTCTACCAAATAATTTCATGTTAATAGGACATTTGTTTGGCCTACAGCTGCTGGGCTCACTAATTTATCCAATACGCTAGTCTGGACTCAACTGCATTTGTGCTAAGTCTTTGGGCTATTTTAGTTTTTTTTCCTGTTAATTCTCCCATGCTAGGAAACCTTAATGCCGGTGATAAACAATCCACTGATAAGATAGAAGAGTGAGCACTTCACATATCTTCACGTCATTCCCTCAGCATGGCAGGAACTTCCAAGTACAGTGTCTGTCCCTTTCAGGTGTACAGAAGAGCTGCCTTGATCACTCCATACAGGTAGACACTATGTACTGCCCTCTTGAAGATAGGCGAAAAGGAGTATTATTAAAATGCGGTGGGAAAGACTGATGTTGCCCTTGCTCATTTGCGGTGACTCCTCTTGCTCCCTCATGGAATCCATCTTTCTATCAGACTCAAGGCTCCCTGGGCCTCTCTTGCCTGCTCCCTCTTGCTGCAGCTGTCTCGCCCCTCAGCTCTAGAGGAAGCCTCATTCTTAGGGGCCAGGGGCTGGGCCTGGCATACAAAGTGAACTTCACTGACCCTGTGTCTCCCTGTCATGTTCCAGAGGCGGCCAGAAATAGAGCTGGACTGCAAGGAATCCAAATTATTTTCCAGATCCTTCCTGGAGAGCGGAGGTGGAACCCATGCCTCTTTCCTTCTAAAGTTCATTCAGGACAAAAAAGGATTAAGGGAGACTCTCTTTGCCCACCAGGACACTGCTCTTCAACCCTGTCTTCCCCAGCCCCAGGCTTCTGTGTCCTCCAACTTTCTCTCCAACAGCCTCCTCCAGGATGAGGCATTAGCACTTTATTGATGGCACGGCGCCCGGTCACAGTGCCAGTTCCCCTTTTTGACTTTGATGGATGATGGGAGATTGGAGTGGGAAGCGTGTGTGTGCGCGCACGCATGTGTGTACTAAACAGATGAGGAGAAGTGAGGCAGACAGAAAGAGAAAGATGACAGGAACAGAATGCAGAATGAGAGGCCCAGATAGAAAAGTTAATTGAGGAAGAAAGAAAGACTCTCACAGAAACCCAAGTTGATCCAGAGGAGCAAAGGAGTTGAGTTTATTACCTCTCTGTGCCTCAGTTTCCTCATCCATAAAATGAGGACAATAATAGGAGCTACCTTATAGTGTTTTTGTGAGGATCAAATGAGTTAATACACCTAAAGTGCTCAGAACAGTGCCTAGCTGTTCTATTTTATTGGATATAAATATTGGCTGTTATTATTATCATCGTCACTATTGTTACCATCACCATCACCTCTAGTTTCTCGTCCCAGGGCATAGGACACGTGGAGCGGAAAGACAAGCCTCTTTTGGTTTCTCTGCCCTGTCCTTCTCACCACCTGTGTCCTTGCTAACCACACCCTCTGCCAACACTTCTCAGCACTACTCTTTAACTCTGGGGACACTTTTTCCCCCTGAAAATTTCCAAACTTCTCTCATTCCTATATTTCCTCACTAAACGGGACAATTAGTTCTATTTATATGAACTGTGTGTCTTAAACAGACCTACTGGCTGTATGAAGTAGGAGATAAGGCTGAACAGATGGTTTGGATTCAGTGCTCGAGAGCTTTGAATGATAAGCTAGAGTTGGGCTTTGTTCTGAAATACATGGAGTGCCATGGATGATGTTAGAGAGAGAACATGTTGTGCTCCAGGCTAAGCATCCATAAGATTGGTTTTTAAGGACTATGAGGACTATTAAGGGTAGTATTTTAAACTCTTTTCAGTTGTTTATATGTTTGTGAGAATGAAAGTACTTCCACAAGAGCAGGTCTGATAACAGAGGAGAGAAGGCATGAGGATTTGGGACAATTCAACCTGGGGACAGTTGGCCTGGATGTGAGGATGGATGTAGAGCCAAGGAGCTGAGGCTAGGCATTTTATCCCAGGTACTTTTCTGTGATAGAGCCTGGGCTGGGAGCCAAATAGAGACTGGTTCACACCTGAGTCATACTGTGTGTGCATATGTTTGCATGTGTGTGCATGTGCATATGGTTTTGGGGCCAAAGCTCAAACACATACTTTGGAACGCAGAGTAGAATCTCCTTAGCATTGTAGGGTTGAGGAGGGTAGAGCATCGTGGTTACAAAAGCACAATCTGACACCATACTGCCTGGATCCAAATCCTGGCTTCTAAGTGTGCAACCTTGACTAAGTGAATGAAGCACTCTGTGCCTTGGTGTCCTCATTTGTAATGTGGGTGTAATGATAGCACCTACCTCGTAGGGCTGTTCTGAGGAATAAATGAATTAATACACTTAAAATGCTTACAATACCTGGCAGTAGAACAAGTCCTCGATATGGCATGGTTCCTATTACTACCATTATTAGTCCATTATTATTTGTATTATAATATCATATATTATTAAAATTATTATACCATTGTTGTTAGTTGTAAGACACTGAATTGAGAATGAGGACACCTCGGTCTCATCTTGGTCTCTGAGAATCCTCCCTCTTGTCTCTCACACTCCTGTGGGGCTATCCCTTCCTTTCTTTCACAGGGAGGGTCTCCAAAGGCCACATTAGTTTACTCTGGCCCTGTCCATTGGCCCCTTTAGCTTCAAAAATGGGAGGTTCTACCTAAGCATTTGAAATGGAGAGTGAGAAAGAGAGCTCTAGGGAGCCTGAGTTAGAGCTAACTTGAGGCTGGTCCTATAATTTAAGCTCATTTGGGGCAGAGAACTTGTATGTTGAGACTCAGCTGTGATGGTATCTGTGGATTTCACAAGACACTCCTTTCTTTATAATAATAAATTTCCCCTTTCTTCCTTAAATTAGTTTCCGTTGCTTGCAACCAGAGTATTAAAAAACACGGTCTTACATACACGTATAATCTTATTCTGTGTGTGTGTATGTATGTGTGTATATATGTGTATGTGTTTCTATATATATTCTCACTCAAATACACATATACATTCACACACACACATACACACACACATTTCATTTCCCACTTCAGTCACTTGCCATTAATCAAGGTCAGGCAGGTACTCTGGCCTCTGTGGCCAAAAGATAGACAGCTCATGGCAGGCCAGGCCTTTTTATCTCTTGCAGCTACTTCCTCCCACTTGGGCTCCAGTCCTAATAGCTTTCTGAAGTTCCATAAATATGGGTCATGCAGCCAGGCCTCCACACCTTTGCACATTTGGTGTCTTCTCTTTGGATTAATTACTCCTCCAGTTTTGATATTCAGCTCCAGCATTGCCTCCTCCAGAAAAACTTCCTCTGGCTCTAGCCCTCTACCCAGTCTGGATCAGGCACTCCTTCTCTGTGCTTGGGTGGCACTTCCAACAACTGAGTACTGCTCACACTGAGCCAGTTTACCGATCTGACTCCCCGTGGACTGGAAGTCTCCTGAGGGCAGTGACTGTACCTTCTATTTTTTAATCTCCAGTGCACAGTGCAGTGTCAGACGCACATGGGATTCTCAGTGCTATAGTGAAGGAGTACAGACGTTGGGGTGGTGTCGCCAGAAAGATGTTTATTAGTGTTTCCTAATGCAAGCTAGGCTCTTCTTATATGTTACACCTCTTGACCCTCCTCAGAGCAGTCTTCAAGGTAGACATTGTTATCTCCATTTTACAGATCAAGAAATTGAGGCTTGGAGGATATATTAGTTAGGAATAGGGTCTATCGTAAGTAACAAAGACCTCAAAAAAGAAGTTTATTTCTTGCTTATGTGATGGTCTAATATGGTGGCTAGAGCTCCAGCCATCACTTCTTTGTTCCAGGTAGAAGATCAATGAAGGATAATGAAAAATAGGGCAAAGGGTACTTGACTTTTAAGCAAAGTTCCCCAAAGCTTCCACATGACATTTCTGTCTATATCCAATTGGTCTGAACTTAGCCGCATAGCCACCAAGGTGTAAGGGAAGCTGGGAAATGTCTTCTGGGTGGCCATGTGCTGAGCTCAAATTTGGAGGTTCTATTACTATGGAAGAAGAGAGGCAACACTAGCAGTCTTTGCAACAGAAAGATTAAGTAATCTACCCAATGTCATGCGGTAGAGAGCTGAAACTCAAGCTCATCTTTGCAAACCACCAGAGCCACTGTTCCTTTTGGTAAATCATACTGCTTCCCACAATCAAGAAGACATGGCAAGGTGTTTACAAAATTTTAAGGAAGGGGTAGAGCATATCAGGGGTTAGAGGTAATGAGAGTTCTGAGGTCAAGATCAACGCAAATATGTATATTAAAACATGTTTATTGTCAGCCCCACACATATAAACCTCCATGTGAGGGGCTGGCAAATACTCATGATGCTCCTGGCCAGAACATCCTCTCAGAGGAGGAGGTTGGACCAAGGCTCCCAAAAGGGTTGGAGTCACTTCTTGGTGATAGCCTCAAGTGGCAGAGTCTTGTAGCCCAAGCCCAGGCAGGCCAGCAGGGAGGACCTGGAAAACCTGGCAAGTTTTCTTCATGACAGTCTGCAGTTCTCCAAAAGTGGCCCAGAGCTCACTGTGGAGAGGGATTAGTAGCTACGAATAGGCAATTGCAGGCTTAAGCCCTTTGGGAATGAACATGGTTCTGTTCTCCCAGGGGGACCCTTCCATCAAGGTAAGGCACCCTGTCGCCAGCAGGGATAAGCAGAAGGGGGCAAGTCACTTCACATTGCTGAGCCACAGTATCCTCATCTATGTAAGGGGCAGAAAGAGTATCTTAGGTGAGAATAGAGGTTACCTATTGGGAGCACTGACTGAATGAAGCGTGAGGGAGCCTTCTGGGGCACTGGAAATGCTCTGTATCTTGATCTAGGTGGTGGGTATGCAAGCATACATATAGGTAAAGATTCGTTGGGCTGTATGTGCACTTAAGGTTAGGGCAGGCACTTTACTGCATGTAAGTTGTAGCTTAAACAAAAGAAAAAAATCGGATAAGATACCACTCATTCTCAGGTCTAGCCTGAAGGGTGGATGTGAGAATTCACAGGGTATGAAAGTAAAGCGTTTCGCAATCTGGCATTATCATGTTCTGTCATTCCCTATTTGCACCCCTGGTTTGTAAGACATAATTTCAAAGAAAGTAGTTTCCCTAAGTCTTTTGAGGAACAAGACTGGAAGTGTGTTTATCTACATAAATCAACCAGGAAGATTTCTCTGACTTAGGAAACTTGAGGCATAAACCAAAATGACAAATGAGACATCCTGATTTAGGTAGGAGAGGTCTCATCATTACCATTTTGAAACCAGCTGAGACACAGAAGGAGAAAGTGACTTGCCCAAGGTGGCTGTCACATAGGAGGCCAGGAAGGTCTAGCACCCAGGCCTCCTGACTGACTCCCAGTCCAGTGCTCTTCCTAGGGAAGGAATCCGGCAGATGGCCTGAGTGCGGGGCCTAGCTCACCCTCGCCCCCCTGTGGCCAGCCTGGGAACACTCGTGTTGCAAGTCTGCCAGGACTGTCTGTGCACAGATGGGTGAGGAGGTGGGGGCTCCTCCTCTCCAGAATCCTTTGCACTCCTTTGGGATGACTCATGGCTGAATGAATGGGAGAACAAACTCCACCTCCTTGAATTGGGGGCAGGAATCCCAGAGCAGCTTCCCTGCCTCACTGCTCATTCTTTGCAAACTTGCCTGTCAGGCTGCTGGGCTTACAGAAGAGCAGAGATAGCAGTGTTATCTCCCAGGTGCCCTGGCTGAACTCTTGACCCAGCCACCTCTATGCTGAGTCCCCCTAGAGCCCCTATATTTAACGTGTTTCAGTGAGAGTTTCATTCATTGCCCATATGGTTCCCCTATGGTTCAACTGCCCCCAATGTCTCTTTCTCTTCCTGGCTACCTGCTCCCTGACATGTACTCTCTGACCCAACCTCATTATCTACCAGGCCAAGAAACCCTTCGTCACTGAGGTGAGAGCCTGCCAGTGACACACATCAACCTTGAGGACCCATTCAGCTGGTTTCTCCATCACAATAAATCCCAGTTGGTAGCTAGTCTAAAATAAGGCTTAAAAGCAATTTTGGTATAAATGCCTGGGTCTATTTGTTCACTCCTCCTTTTAATTAGCATTTATTGAGTGACAACAACATGCTAGATATTATGCTGGGTATCGAGACTACAGAGACACAAAGCATGGTCAGAGTCCCTAATTTGCCACTTAAAATGTTCCTATCCACTCTTCCCCTATCTCTTTAAGAGCTCTGGTTCTATTTTTTTTTTTTTTTTTTGGCTTACTAGCTGTGTAACCTTGAGCAGAAAATAAACAAGAAAAAAATTATTATTATAGATGCCAACTACTAGGCTAGGCGATTTCCATCTGTTATTTCATTCTACTGATAAACCTATGAGGTAAGTATTATTATTCTTATTTTTATAGGTGAGGAAATGGAGGCTCAGAGAACTTAAATAAACATGTTCAAGGCCATCCAGCTGGCAGCTGGCATGATTTGAACCCAGGTAGCTCAGCCTCCCTCAACCTCTGTTTCCTTACCTGTGAAATAGTATGTGTGCCATGAAACCTATGTGAGACACACCCAAACAGATTTTAAGGATTTTTTTTCTGCTTTTCCCAGACCCTCAGCTGTGCCAGGAGTGGCACAAAGACCCAAGGCTATAGATGGAAGCTTATGGGGTCTTCCCAGGAGCTCCTGAAGCTGCCTCTTCTCGTACAGACACGTCCACACTATAAAGTCGTGATAATCTTATCCCTGCATGGGATAGCTCAGTGGGAGGAAGCAGAGAGTGGTATCTTGTTGTTTATTTTAAAAGTCAAGTGTGTGTCTCAAAATAATGTTAATGGAGTCATCAAAAGGCAGGTACAAGAGGGTTCAGAACAGCTTCATTCGTAATAGTCAGCAATTGGAAACAACACAAATATCCTCCAGCGAGAAGTTGAATAAATAAATTGTAAATATATATATATACACACACATTTATATATATGTATATATGTATTTACCTATAATGTAAAACCTCCAGTAGTATAGAATGAAATACTACTCAGTAATGAAAAAGAATTTCTATAACTACATGCAACACCATGGATGAATCTCACATATAACGTTGTATGAAAGAAGCCAGGCACAAAAACATCACATACTGTATGATTCCATTTATATGAATTTCGAGATGAGGCAAAGTTAATTTACGGCAATAGAATCCGAATAGTGGCTACCTTTGGGTGGATGTTGATGCAGGAGAGGCTTACACATTTTGAGGTGCTGGAAATGTGGAAATGTTCTCTACCTTGATTTAAGCTGTGGTTACATGCATGTATCCAAATGTGAAAATTAATTGAGCTGCACCCTTAAGAGTCCTGCACTTTAGTGCGTATATGTTGCACCTCGTTAATGTCTCCCAGGGTGTTCCCCAAGTTGCCCTGCCACTTCTCGAAGTCCCTATGCACACCTGAAGCAGAATGGATAAATGGAGGTTTTGCCTGAGGAAAGGGCAGGGTGGGGGTGGGAGTGGTGGTGGCTGGCAGGTGGGGAGAGTCAGGGGCTGTCTCAGGAGAGAGGGCAGGATGGGCACCCACTATTCCCAGAATCCTGCCCATTACTCTAGAAGCAAGTGGGTGCCCCTTCCCTTAACCACCCCTAAGTCACCTTGAGGGGTCATTGCCCTTGGTTTGTGGGGTGGTGCCCTGGGGTTCCATTTTGATACCCTAAGCAAATGGCACTGATGGTCCACAAATCCAAAGAAATATCTGCCATAGTCTTTTAAGCAGAGAAAGGCTTCATAGCACTTGCAGGTGATTTACCTCATTGAAACCTCTGGGGTTTATTGGATTTTACTGCTGAGGAAAGAAGCCTGAGCACTGAGGAGCTTGTGCAAGGTCTCCTGGAAAGGCCGTGGGGAGCTGGATCAGAGCCCAGCCTCCCCTCTCCCAGCTGAGGCCTCCCTTTGGCTGGGGGTGGGGGGGTGGGGGCTTGCTCCTGGTGGGTCTTTCTGGAGTGGGGCTTCTCCGTTATGATACCTCAGCGTGAGAACCTGTGCCAGGGAAAGAGGATGTGTGGTGAGGGGACTGTTTATGGGCGTGTGGGGAGTATTTGAAAGCTCAGATTTCTCTTTAACCTACCCCAAGGGAGAAGAGAGCTGAAAGCTTTCATGCTTTTCTGTGTCCATGACACCTCCTTCCTCCCCCACCCACCCCCTAGGCTTCTCTGCCTCTTACCATGGGTGGTGCTGAACACTTTTAGTACAATTTGTGATATGGTTTCTACTTTAAGAGGATTTACCATTTATTGGCTGGTTTAGAGAGCTGAGAGTGGAAGGTAAGGCAGGCGAGAGCTGGGTGAGGGGCAGCATTGCAGACAGCAGGGAAGCAGGGAGGGTTGGGCCGCTTACACTCTGATGCGGGGACCTCCAGAATCAAGCTCCTTGATCCTGTTCAAGGGAAAGAACACCCACAGTTCATCTGATGTGTGGGAGAGAGATGAATAGACACCAACCTGCCCTCCAGCCAGCCCTGCAGTACTGAGAACAGATGACAGAGAAATAGCTCAGCCCTTTCTTTCCAGGAAGTTCTCTCTGCTGTCTAACTTCCATCCCTCCTCTTAGAGTTTCTACTCTGCCCTTTTGTTCTCTCTTCAGAGGAAACAGAGAGGCCGAAGAAAGCCAGTGAAGCAGGGAAATAGAGAAACACTCTGAGCCCCACCTCCTTGCCTTTCCGTGAGCTCCTGAGAAATCTCTCAGGCCCTCCTCACTTGCTTGCTCTCTGCACCAGCCCCTCTGGTGCCTTCTCTGGTTCTGAGATGGCACCTGACATAACCTGGGTACCCTCACCAGGTGACTGATAGCAGGCCCAGGGACTGGACATCCCAGGAAGAGCAGGTGACAGTGGCAAGTTGTTCCCACCAAAACCACACATTACACCCATTTGATTATCAAATATTTCCCATTTAGTTTTAATTATATATATTTTTTTCACTGAATAGGTCGCCACATCCCAAAGCCACAAATTCCCTTCACTCCTATTCCCAACCACATAGTTCTTTTCAAAGAGAATCAACCTCATCAGTTTCTTGAGTTTCCTTCTGAAAATATTATGTATAGAATCACAAATACATGTATATTGTTTTCCTCTGTTTTACACAAACATACACTGTCCTGAACTTTTCAGTGTATTTTGGAGGTAGTTTCACATGCGTACATATCAAGCTTTCCTCGTTTTTATGCAGCTGCATTGTATTCCCTTGTATGGATTATAACACATACACAAAGCACCCACCTACTAAGGGCCAAGCACTGCAATAGGCAGTGGGGTTATAACAGTGAATGAGCCAGTCAAAGCACCTGCCTTGATGGGGTTAACAGTCAGGGGGAAACAAAGATAAGAACACAGGCAAATACCTTTGTTGCATGAAGTTTTAAAATGAGAGAACTACGTTTTAAAATAGAAAGCCTGAGGAATGCCAGCAAAGGCTTCCGAAGGAAGTAACATCTATAGTGAGACCCAGTGGGCATTAGCTAGATGGGGGTGCGAGTGGGGAGGGAAGAGTGTTTTAAACTGGAAGAACAATGTATTTAAGGGGTAGATATAGAACACTCTGAGCACTTGGTGATTCAATATGGGGCAGGGTGGGGAATGAAGCTGATGAGGTCAGAGAGACCCCATTGGGCTTGCCTTGTCAGCCAAGGAAGAGTGAGCATTTAGATTTGATCTGTGCAGTGGGGAGCATCAAAGAGATTCAAGTGTGACTGACATGATCGGGCTTGTATTTTGGAAAGATACAGTGCCTGCTGTGTAGAAGGAAGATGAATGGGATGTGGGGCCCCATGAGCAGCAGGGAGGCCAGCTGGGTACTCCATCCACCAGGCCTAAGGCCTCCATACTCACTGGCTTAGCAACCCGCACCCCTCCACCTGCACCCCCCAACACCTCCTCGTGGGCTTAAGGTAATCATAGCTTTTTCTGGCCACATTCCCTCTCCTCTAAAATGCAGGGCATTGGATTAAATCAGCCCCCATCCTCTCCTGTGACTTCAGCCTTCTGCTGAATAAACTGACTTCTGGGTTCTTCCCCTACCCCACCCTCCATCCCTTCTCCTAACACCTTTTCCTACCTCGATGATTTTATGCAGACTGTGTATCCTTCTTGTCACCTAACTCACCCTTTTCAATTATGTCAGTGCTTGGAGCCTGGTAATCACTCAATTAACTCCTTCTCCTCCTCTCTCCTCCAAACTTTCAGGCAGACTCTCCTTCTCCAGAGAAGCAATCACTCTCTCCTGTTTGGTTATTCAGCCATTTCTTGGGGCTTTCTCTGGTTCTCAATGATGTGTGGGCCCAAGGATATCCACCATCTACCCGCTAATGGATGCCTCACCATCTGACAGGAATTCGTGCCTCTCCCATCAGACAAGTCTGGGAGTGCTCTCTTCCTCTCTCCTCTAAAATCCCTAGTCTCTATTGGATTCAGTCGGCCCTTTCTCATAGAGCCCCAGGCAGAACTTCCAACCACATACTGGTTACTTGCTTCCCTTCAGATCCACTTTCTGCCCTGCTCCACTTTGCTTTGTGTCCTGGAAGAATGACCCCTACAACTGCATCTGATGGTCTCTTTGTTCACTGGTCACTGGCTTCTAGTTTGGCTCCACTGCCTGATGGGAGCCACCAGCAATAAGTCTGAGAGCAGCGGAAAGGCCAGAGTACTTAGCCTGCCCCTCCTTCTCTTCCAGGCTGCAGTTTGGACAGTGGCTACATTTCTCCATCAAAGCCATAGGCAGCAGCTCCATTTGGGTGGGCTGCCAGCTCCTATAGCTGCAGCTCTTGGCAACCATCTCTCTTTCATCTTCATGCCTGGAATGGTAACTAGCTCTGGGTGCCTCATCACCTCTTATTAGTTTCCTTAAAGCTGCCTACTCCTTTGTAAATAGTCCCTTCATTTATATGCCTTCGATTAACCCTTTGAGGGTGCCTATTTCCCACCAGGACTGATGGACACATTCCTCGAATCCCGCTCCCCATCACACTTCTTCCACTCTCAAGCTGGGGTGAGGAAATTTCTATATCTCCATTGGGGCATTGGTGATTCTTCCCCTTTTTTCTTGGAGAAGTTTATGCTCTGTTTTCTACTGGGTAAAAGGAATGTCCTCAGACGTCATTCCTAGGTAGTCATAAGGATTCAATGCGTCCTCACGAGTCGTGTGTCTGGCATAGTGCCGCATATTGTAGAATCTTTAGTAAATGTTAGGTTTCTAATCCTTTGGGCAGTAGCTTCCTCTCAGCATCTGTCTGCACTGGATCTGGGGGAGGGCATTCCCTCCGAGAGAGGGGCCTGGGCACAGGAGAGAGGGAGAGTTAGGGACTGGAGGGAGTGCTCCTGATGAAAAATCTTGTCCCCAAGCTATATGTGTGACTCTATTAACCTAGAGAGTGCCTCTCAATGCTCCGTTTGCCTTTTAGATAGAGTGGAGTAGGATGTATGTGGGGGATCCGCTCATTATAGGAGGAGCAGAAGAGGCCTCTCCCCCTCCCCGGGCCCACGCTGCCGTCCGCCATTAGCGCAGCCCGGCGCTGCTCTCACTCCATTAGCCTTCAGGAATAAAAAGAATGATTTCTTAAGTCAAGAATAATTATTTCAACCAGCTTTCCTCCTTAGCTTGCTGCTGTGCTGGCTGGGCCGTGTGTGCTGGCTGACAAATTAATTTCTATTATTTATATTGGGCTAGAGAGGAGCCACAAGTCTGGGGAATGAGGGGGCAGAGAGGAGCTGGGAGAAGAGACATGGGAGATGGAGATGGAGAGACAGGGACGGAGAAGTGGGGAAAGAAGAGGCGTGGGAGGGAGAGAGAAGGGAGAGGGAGGGAGAAAATCAGAAAATACAGAAACAGAAGAAAAGACAGGAGAGCGGTTAGATGGAAAGAAGCCAGCGGGTCGGCAGGCTGGGGTGGACTCCAGGCTTGGGAGGGCCGGCCTGGGTCTGGGGGATGTGAGCACTGGCTCTGCTCCCTGTACTTGTGTGGGCAGCTGGGTCTGGGCGCACAAGCCAAGACGACAGAAGTCCACCCCTCTGGGAAATCTGCCAGTGTGCCCCTGCCCATCCTCCCCATTTGGATTATGCACTCGCATATCATCTAGCACTCAGGGCGAATACTCTTCATGCCCCATCAAAATGCGCAGAGATGTCTCCATCTCCCCCATCCTCCCAGGCTCCTGCCAGCCCCATGCCTCCTCCGCAGGAGACAAGAAGGTCTCACTGATTTTATCCCATCCAAATTAGAACCGCAAGAGGTTGATGGAAACATGCCCCTACTCATCCCTTGCCTACCCCTCTCTCCTCCCTGTTCTTCCTTCTTCCTTTCCCTTTCTTCCTCTCTTTCATTTCCTCTTCCCCTCCTGGGATGAAGTGGGTAACTGGTCTGCCCCCTCAGGGATTGAGGGTCATAGGATACAGATGCCCCATCTCCTCTGCAAAGCCTCAGGACCTCTTCCTCTAAAGTAAGGAAGAGCAGGTCGGGGTCTGCCTCCTCATGCCCATTTCCTGCCAAGATGCAGAGTTCACTTGGCTACTCCAATCTTGGCCCTGCATCTTATTGAAAAATATACAGTTGACCCTTGATCAAAATGGTTTGAACTGTGCAGGTTCACGTACGTGTGGATTTTTTTCAATCAACAATTTGAAAAAAATCACAAATGAACTGTGTAGTCCCAAACAGACGACATAAACTCGTGGTATCGATAAATGTAGTATAATACTGTGAAAGTATTTGATCTTCCTTATGATTTTCTTAATAACATTTTCTTTTCTCTAACTTTCTTTGTTATAAGTATGTAATACATATAACATAACAAATATATGTTAATTGACTGTTATCAGTGAAGCTTCCAGAAAATAGTAGGCTATTAGTAGTTATGTTATGGGGAGTCAAAAGTTACATACAGATTTTTGACTGGATGGGGGGTCAGTGCCCCTAACCACTGCATTGTCCAAGGGTCAACTGTATATTACATGGTTGTTTGTTTATTTATTTTCTTTCTTTATTTTTTTTTAATGGAGAAAAATCTTAAATGTTCAGTTTAATGAGTTTTTACATATATATTGTTGGGGAGGAAAAATGTGTCCTCTACTCTTCTAGGTTCTTCTGGCTGGTCTAGGAATTAAATTAACAGGACACATTAACAGGAGAAAAAACAAATTTAATTTCATATGTACAGGAGCTCCATAAGAATATGAGACCCAGGAGCTAAGGAGAAGGGGGTTTGTGTCTGGGACTTCAGCTGGGAGGGAGACAATTCACATGCAAATGGGAAGAGCAGATATTTGGTGAACAAATATTTGCCATGTCACACAGAGAAATCTTTCCAATGTAAATAATCTTTGGTAATAGCTCTTTTACAGGTATGGGTTCCCTATATACATTTTTTTAGGCAGTTAAGGAGAAGGTAAAGAGAAAAACTTCCTGTGTCTTCTGTTTCTTAAGAATAATTAGCCTACAACAATCCTCACGTCAAAGAGATGCATTTTGGGGATGCAAATTTGGTCCCCAGCGTGTGCGCACGTGCGCGCACACACACACACACACACACTCTTGTAACCACCAACCACTTAGATTAAGAAGGAAAACATTCCCAGAAGCCTCCTTCATGCCACGATCCCACCCCACCCCTACCCCGACTCCTACCATCTTGAGGTAACTATAATTTTGACTTCTATTACCACAGATTAGTTTTGCTGGTTAGTGAAATTTGTATAAATAGAATCATGCAGTATAGACCCTTCCTATCTGTCTTCTTTTGCTCAACATTATGTCTGTGAGATTTGTCTGCATTGCTTATAGCAGCAACTCATTTTTCATCGCTATGGAGTATTCCATTGTATGAATATTCCACAGTTCATTCAACCATTCTCTTGATAGATATCTGGGTTATTTTAGTTTTTAGCTATTATGAATAAAGCTCCATGAACATTCTTGTACTTTTTATGCTTTGCACATTAAGGTTAGTGTAACCTTGAGCAAGCACATTATTATGATTTATAAGAAATATATTTGTTTTTTGTTCCTGGTTGCTGGCTCACAGCTCCCAAAACCCTTGGAATTTCCTGAGTGATTAGAACAATGGGAGCATCTTCTGTCATAATATTTGTTCTCTTGTCCTTAGTTTCTGAAATGGTTTTAGAGCCATCAAGGTGAAATGGTTGCCTTGTTACTCATAACCTGAGTTTATGTTAATAAGGTGACTTTTGGAAAGCATTAAAGGATGGGGGCTGGTTGCCAGGAGAACCAACCATGTGATTGGAGGGTAGGAAATTTTAGTTCCTTCCCCAACCTCTGGGGCGTGAGGAGGGGCTGAAGGTTGAATCAATTACATGATTTAATCAATCATGCCTATGTGATGAAGACTTTATGAAAATCAAAAAAGGGGATGGGTCAGAGAGCTTCTATGTGCCACCGTGAGGGTTTCCAAACTCCACAAGTTCAGAAGCTCCTTTGTTTGGGACCTCACCCTATAAATCTCTTTATCTGTCTGGAGATTCGTATTCTTTAATATCCTTTGTAATAAACCAGCAATCTAGTGAGTAAAAGGATTTCCTGAGTTCTGTGAGTCATTCTAGCAAATTAATCAAACCCAAGGCAAGGGTCATGAGAACTTTCAATCTGTAGCCAGTATTCAAAAAGCACGGGTAGCAACCTGAGCTTGCAATTGGCCTCTGAAGCAGGGGGCAACCTTGTGGGACTGAGCCCTCAGCCTGTGAGATCTGACGCCATCTCCAGGTAAATAGTGTAAGAATTGAGTTGAATTATAGGATACCCAGGTGGTGTCATGGAGAATTGCTTGGTGGTGTGTGGGGAAACACCTCCCCCGCCACATACACTACTCCAACTCACCCATGGGAATTGTGGGTGCAGAATATTTTAGCAAGTTACCTAACTTCTCTGAGCCCCAATTTACTCATCTCTAAAATGAGAGGTAGGGAAGATGTTAACTATCCTGTTAGGTGATCATGATGTATAAATGAGATAAAACATACAAGTTGTGTAACATAGTACTAGCTCAGAGTAGGTACTCAATAAACGCCATTTCCTCTATCTTGTAATCTATTGGGGGCTGGGAAAGGAGGTTGCAGTATATAATTTCCAGCCTGGGACCCTAAGGTTAGGAAGCTATCGCAATAGCAAGCTCTACCATCACAAAATAATAATAACAGCACTGATGACCGTTTATTGAGCTCTCACATGGCAGATGCTCTACTGTAGACTTTTATCGTCATTTCTATCATTTTTCACAGCTGCTCTCTGAGATCCAATTCTCTGTGGCCTTTCAGGCTTCAGGTATGATCCCCATTTTGTAGATGGGGAAACAGAGTCTCAGAATAATTGAAAAGATTTGCTCCAAATCATTCATCCATTTGGCTTGAGAGTAAAGACATGTCTCTTTTACTTCTGTGCCTCCCTGCACCCAGCAGAGGGTCTGACTTAGGGTGGGTGCTCCTGCTTTGTGAAATAGACAGAAAATAAAGTCTCTCCTGTGCAGCCCTCCAGTCTTGCTTGCCCCATGGCCTGAACCTTGCTTTCCTTGTCTAGGACAGGTCTGGATGGAAACAAACCCTTTCCAGCTGCAATGTGTACCCCTCTATTTCAGAGGCTTTGGTGAATGAGTGTGAATGCAAGAGTAGCAGAGGCTGCTGTAGTTCCAATTATGGCCTTGGGCCTTAGAGGCTCTACAAAGCTTTCTTTCCCTCCCACAGCCATTTGGAGGAGGGGCCCCTAATTGCAAGGTGGAGGGCTGCTAATGAGCCCGCCAAGGACCTTGAAGATAGCTCTGATGGCACTAAAGAGCTTCTCTGAGTTTTCTTAAAAGACTGGGTGACAGTGAAGCCTCCATTAGCAGGAGGGAAGATTAATCACTGGATGGGTCTCGGTCATCCCCTTCCAAAGTGCACCCAGCTGTCCCTGCTGCACTCTTGGGGGTTGAGAGACACCCCTACTCATAACCTCCCCTATCTGATCTGAGATGAGAGCAGGGCAGGGAGAAGGAAGTCTGTGGGGCTGGGCCTGGGGGACAGAGGGATGGGGATGGAGACTAGAGAAACAGGAGCAGGGGCCTCTAGGGAGTGATTGCAGAGGTTCTGACAGACCCCAGGAGAATGCAAATGATATGCAATTATGAAAACCATTAGTGATTAGTTGTGGGTCAACAGCTGGGGTCATTTGAGTAATCAGTTGACAGTTCTGTGCTCTAGGTATCTGACTGGACCTAGGGGAGAGTCAGGTGTTATAGCCTTGGTGGGGCCAGACCAGGATCTCTGACCCCTCAGCTTGCCTGCCCTCCTGGGCACCCTCCCTGGCAACTCCCACTGGGCAGTATGGGGTTCAGGCAGCCCAAGGCTCAGAGAAATGCTTGTTTGAGCTGTAAACTGCCCTACCCTTTCCTAAGGTGGCTTACGGGCTCCCATCTCTGCCTCTCCCCTTTCATGGTGTGTGAACTTCTCTTCTTCCCTCTGTCTCCCATTTCCCCTGCCTATTCTCTAGCTTCCAGTCTCTCTGCCTGTCTCCTCTCTGTGCCTAGTCTCTGGATATCTTCATCTCCTGCTTCCCTCTCCACCTATGAGTTATTCCTGGTGACCTTTCCTTAGTGCTCTTGGTGGAAAATTTGCCAACTCTGATGCCCTTGTGCCTCAGTTGCTTAATTTGCACCTGGCTTTTATTTGATGGGTTCGGAGGGCCCAGCCAACCCTGGTGGTATATGTGTGTGGGGGGAGTTATGATCTGCTCCATCTCATTTTGTCAAGAAGACCCGCAGCTGCCAGTCATAGCTTCCTCTGAGGGCAGTGTAGAGGGAATCTTGAGAGGACACCTTGCCTATCCCCCTGCCTCTGAGGACCATGTCATGCTGGACAGGCAGAAAGAAGGATTGCCGCCAGTACCGGTTCGAGGAGGAAAGTTCTTCCTGGAGTCTTCGCCATGGCAGGGGTAGAGAAAAAAATTAATCAGTGTTTGCCAAGTTCCTGCTGTATGCCTGGAAGGTGGCCTCTCTGAAGACATCCTGCCCACTGACCCTCCCCACCACACACACACTTCATTGTAATCATTGTGTGTGTGGTGGGGAGGGTCAGTGGGCAGGATGTCTTCAGAGAGGCCACCTTCTAAAAGCCCCTTCCTTACTGTGACTTTCCAACAAGGGGAAGTCTGTAGGCCCGGCAGACCTGAGTAGGAAGCTCCACTTCTGGGCCATTCTCTGGGAAGATGAGAGGCCCTGAAGCAGGGTGATGTGGGAAACCCAGAGGGTAGGGAGAGCAGCCAACAGGCCTGACCTTCACCTAGAGGAGGGGGCTGCAAGGGCCTGAGACCAATGACACTGGACCCCTCAGTCTGACCCTCTGTAGTGGTGGATATGGGTAGCCAGGCAGTTCTGAGTGGAGGACAGCAGCGGGTGGAGCACCTAACGTCCTCAAGCCTCCTCTGCCGGCTCTATGGAGCGCTGCTGACTCTAGGAGGATGAACTGAGGTTGGCATTGTCCTATATAGCAACACTTGCAGCCAGACATGTGGTTGTTGGGTGTGGCAGTCGTGATGTTTGCCCCCTATCTGGCCCAGAGATCCTTGCCTACTACTAGATTCCTAGGAAGAAACTGGAAGATTGGATGACAGATCGGGTTCCCTGCATGGAGTTCTCTCATCTGCAAAATGGGAATTATGCTGCCTACCTCCTGGGGTTGTGGTGAGCATCAGCTGAGAATGTTTAAGGGATCTGAGGACTTTAAGAAGCTATGCAAGAATAAAGTCTTGCGAGTACATAGTCTCCCACAAGGACTGCTTTGCAGGCTCCAGTAGATGTATAAGTCATTGTGTGCTTGTTAAACCTGCCCTTCTCCGCTTACACGCTGACTCCACATTCTCAGGACTCTATTACACCCTGCCTCCAATGTTGGCTACTCCCCTCCCCGCACAACCTCTGGGATGGAGACCCCCATTAACCAGTCTTTTTCTCTCCGAATCCAACTCCCACCCTAGTAATGTCCTTTGTGACATTGCTAGAATGGCTGAGAATCAGACCCCCCATCTCCTGGGGCCTCTCCTGTGTGTGAGCAGCATCAGCTTTCCAGTATCCCCCGCTGCAGTGGCCCAGACACCGCTGGCTGCCCCTGACCTTCAGGCAGTACCAGGATCCTCTTTCATCTCTCCTATCTGCTCCCCCCAACCTCCATCCTCCATCCTCTCTGCTAGCTGCCAGGCTGTAAGGCTGACTATCTCTGCAGCCCCAAGGGGGAATCAGGTGTGTAGGGGCTGGGGCCTGGCTCCTCCCCTGGCTTTCTCCCTGGGGCCCAGGAGAAATCGAACAATTTCTCTTCCCTTCTCTGACTTGGCAACCTGAGCCCCCATCTCTCAAATAGGAGCAGAGAAATGCATAACTGGGAAAGGGGCCTCAGAACCTGCCTGGATTCTGGGCAGCCTGAAGCCCAGGGCGCCTTGCTGGGTTGGGCCTGTGGCTAAATGGGATGGGTAAAGAAGGATTAGGATGCCTCACTCAGTTTAGGTATGAATTAAGGGGTGCCAAAAAACTCAGTAATCAAGAGAAATAATATTTTCATGTAATATTTTGAAAAATAAAAATTAATGCATAACAAAATCTATGATTGTCATAGGCAGAATAACACCCCTCTCCAAGAGGTCTATGTCCTAGTCTCCAGAACCTGTAAATATGTTAAGTTACAAAGGGGAATTAGGGTTGCAGATGGAATTATGATTGTTAATTGGATGACCTTAAGACAGGGAGATTATCCTGAACTGTCAAGGTGGGATCACAAGAGTCCTTAAAAGGAAGAGAGAGGCTAAAGAGGCAAGTGACAGAAACAGGCATTGTGATGTGATGTGATGTGATGGGGTATAATAAAGATTCTTGCTAGCTTTGAAGAGAGAATGGGACTCTGAGCCATAGAATGCTGGCTGCCTCTAAAAGCTGGAAAAGGCAAGGAAACAGATTCTCCCTTCCAGAAATGAATGAAGTCATGTTGACAACTTGGGTTTAGCTCAGTGAGGTGAGTGTCAGACTCCATCCTACAGAAATATAAAATAATAAATTTGTGTTGTTTGAAGCCACTAAGTCTGTGGTAATTTGATATAGTAGCAATAGGAAACTAACACTATAATGAGCCAAATATCAATATTTTAAATAAAGACAGGATCAGGAGACTCTAGGCTCCTGGCAGGAGATATATAGATATGCATGTTGGGATCTTGCATGTCTGAAAATGTTTTCATTCTACTCTCCCTTTGGTTGTTAGTTTGCTGGAAATGCAATTCTAGATAGAAAGACAGGTCCCTCAGAATTGTCTTCTAGCTTCTATGGGTATGGTTGAAAAATCTGAGTCCATTCCTATTCCCTTTTCTTTGCAAGTGACATTTTTTTTTGTCTCTAAAAGCTCTCAGGATTTCATTTTTTATCTCTAGTGTTTTAAAATTTCACAATGAAGTAGTTTTATAGAGATCCTTTTCTGTTCATATCTGGATGATCTTAAGCATGTCTCGGTATTGGGAAAATTTCTTGTATTATTTCTTTGCTTATTTTTTCCCCTCCATATTCTCCGTTTTTCTTTTTCTGATACTCCTATTAGTCACATGTTGGAACTTCTCAACTGACCTTCGAATTTTTTATTTTTTTCCTCTCCCATTTTCTCACTATTTTTCTTTATGTTCTACTTTTGGGAGATTTCCACAACTTTATTTTTCAACTTTTATATTGACTTTAAGGAGTTATCCTTTTAAATTATTTAAAAGGATAATTTCTGAATGTTTTCTTTAATATTATTTCATTTTTGTTATATGGATACAACATATTCTCATCTCTCTGGAAATAATTTTTGTATTGCTTTTTATTTTGTAAGTTTTCATCTGCTTCCTGCATGGTTTCTGTTTCTTTGATTCCTTCCTTCCTTCCTTCCTTCCTCCCTCCTCCTCCTTCCTCCCTCCCCTCCCTTCTCCCTTCCTTCCTCCTTCCCTCCTCCTCTCCTCCTTTCCTTCCTTCTTCCTTCCTTCCTTCCTTCCTTCCTTCCTTCTTTTTCTGCTTTTCTGTTTGGTCTCTATCTTCAAGTTGGAGACTTTCTGTATATATGCAATGATCCTTGCTGTCTATTCATATTTAAAAGTGTGTTACCAGGAAATTATTTGACAGCTCCATAGGAAAGCTGTCAACTAGTGGGTCTAATGGAAGGTAATCAGATGGGGACCCAGCTACTTCATTAGTAGATGTCCAGTGTCAGTATATATAGACTTTTCTCTTGAGCCAGTTCCTCTAGGGAGGGATTCTCCAATTCCTTCTCTGAGGGTATAAACCTGACTTCCATAATGCTGAGAATGGAGTAGGGGAGGAGAGCTAGAGTCCTGCACTTCAGTAACATCATTGATATGTTCTGTGACTTTATGCGAAATGATGTATAATGAAACCAATTTTACTATAGGCTAATTGATATAAATAAGAGTTATGTCCCAATGGCATCACATCAACATTATAACAAAACAACGTCAAATGGAATACAGTTATTTAAAAACCTGCTGTATGGACTGTTATCACTTTTTCCAGTAAAATACTTGTAGTGAGTTGTTTTATGGCCCTTAAAAAACATGTCCATGTTGTAATTCCTGGAACCCGTTAATGTGAACATATTCAGAAAAAGGATCTTTTTAGATGTAATCAAGATAAGGATCTTGAGATGAAGTCATCCTGGATTATCAAGGCAGGTTCTAAATCCAATGACAAGTGTCCTATATATAAGTGACATACCGAAGAGAGACAGAGAAAAGGAGAGGTCCATGCGAAGATAGTAGAAACTGGAGTTTTGCAGCCACAAGCCAAGGAATACCTGAAGTCACTAGAAGGTGGAAGAGGCAAGGAAGGATTATTCTCCCTAGAGCTTCAGGAGGGAGCACAGCCCTGACAACACTTTTAGGCCTCTAGAGCTCTGAGAGGATAAATTTCTTTTGTTTTAAGCCACTTAATTTGTAGTAATTTGTTACAGCATCCCTAGGAAACTTGTATAGCACTTGGCCTGTTATCCCAGGGGCCCTTTGGTTCAACCTTTCTTGAGAATAAAGCTCTAGTCTTTTGTTGGGGTAGAGACAGGGTAATTGAGGTCTGAGAGGAGACCCAACGGTCTAATTGCTCCTACTAGAGACTTTTGAAATCAGTCTTCTAGTTTTCAGCCTCAACCCTCATTCCTATCTTCAGTGGTACTTGGCATTTTCAGTGCTCAATTCTCACTGAGGTTCTGTGGTGTGAATCGTCTGGCTTTTTGTTGATATACTCCTTCCAACTTGTGGGCTTAAAACGATGCTTTTTAAAGTAAAAATTAATTGCCACTTATCCGTCAGCTTTCCAGCTTCCAAAATTTTAATGACATCGCTCATCTATCAATTCTTCCATTCTCTTCCTTTTTGTAAGTTTTTGCCTTTAAAAATATCTTTAACTCTCGTTTAGTGGTATGGGAACAGAGTAAATGTGTACATTCAATTACTTGGTTTAATTAGGCGATTCATATTCTTAATGTGATCAGATGATTAATATTCTTAGTTTTGATTATATGAGTTTGACTACTATAAGGAAGGTCACACACTTTCCAGTTTGCTACAGGCCTCACTGCTCCCTGCAGTGCTACACTTGGTTTGATTTGCACATTTATGGTTCCCATCTGGCTTCCTTATATAGCCTTTTACATTCGTTATCACTGGTTCAGGTACCCTCCAGAGATCAGAACTTTAGAGAATCATAGAGAAGCGGGCTACATGGCAAAACAACTAATTTTTCCCACTTAAAAAATCCTGGAATTGGGCTAGAGAAGTAGAAAAAAAATCAGAGTTAGAAAATTGGGACAGGAGAGGAGGGACTTAAGGATGGCTTGTAAGTTATCTTGATTGGCATCGAATTATATTACTTAGATCCATCTGTTCTTCCCCATTGAAACTAACTTCCTGGGCCAGGTTGGCCTGGAATGCTCTTTTGGAAGGAGAGATCGTGATACTGAGTCAATGGCTTGGTTTTTTAGATTTAAGAAACATAATAAATGAACAAACAAAACAAGAATAAACTCACAGATGAGAACAAACCGATGGTTGTCAAATGGGAGGAAGGTTGGGGAGATGGGCGAAAAAGGGGAAGGGATTAAGAAGTACAAACTTTCAGTTACAAAGTAGTCACAGGGATATAAAGTAGAGCATAGAGAATATAGTCAATAATATTGTAATAAACAAATAAATATATATATTTATATATATAAATATATAAATATAAATATAAATATAAATATAAATATAAATATAAATATAAATATAAATATAAATATAAATATAAATATAAATATAAATATAAATATAAATATAAATATAAATATAAATAGATATAGTACCAGGGGAGTACTTGACTTATTGGGGGAAACACTGCATAAGTTATATAAATGTCTAACCACTATACTGTACACCTGAAACTAATATAATATTGACTGTTAACTCTCATTGAAAAAAAAAAGTCAATGGTTTGGGAATCCTGTTTTTGGAATTGGCCTTTCCCAGCTGGGAGACCGGAATACATTCTGGGCTCCTCAGCAATCCCCACACCATCTACCTCCAATATTGAAGAGTGGAGGCATCTTTCAGCTACAGAAGAAACAAAAAGCAGTACGAGGGATTCTGGGAGAAGCCAGAGCTGCAGACATGGTTGAGGACAAGATCTTAGCTCACAGCTCTGTGGCAGGGCTTTGGAGGAAATACTGAGCAGGTGCTGCGTGTAGGGAAGGGGAGAGAGAGGTGGAATGGGCTACAGTTCTCCAGGGAGGGCCAGTAAGCACTGGTGACATATTCAACTTCTCTTCCTTCCCCCACTCCTCTCCCTCTCCCTAAAGCCCCAGGGGCTCCAGCCAGACCTTTATACAGTGAATTTCTGACCAGTGGGGGTTGTTGGTTGGATTGAGTCGAATGGCTGCATCTCAACAATATCTGTCTGCTCAGGAGGCTGGGATCCAGAGAAACATGGTCCAGTGTTTCAGCTGTAACTCCTCTCTCCAGATCAGCCAGGAGCAGCCACCTGCCAGTGCACCCACGGTGCTGGTGTTAGGTAAGTTGAACTGAGGGGAAAAGCAGAACCTGACTGCCCCAGGGCCCTGCCATCTCCACCTCTTCTCCCCCACTCTCCCCTCTCCTGCCCTTTGCTTGCCATCCCCCAGGAAGCTGCAGACACAATCAGCAACTTTTATTTTTTTATTTTTTTATTGGATAAAAAGGCACTTTAGGGCTTTTATGGAGGAGTCTGAGGCCCATTAAGACATAAATTAAATCTTTGTAGGAACAGCCAGAGTGGAGGTTCCCTGTGTGAGAAGGCCCCTCACCAGCTCAGCTTCCCTCAGCCCCAGGCTTCCACCAGCCTTGGGCCCCACCTCCCTCCCTCTCTTTCCCCAGGATCAAAGTGCATCTCAGCAGCTGAAAGAAAATTAATCAGTGCTGGCATTAAGTAGGTTATAGGGCAGGGCTAGAGTAGGGTAGGAGAGAGAACAGAAGCAGGTGAGAGAGTAGAAGAGAGAGGGGAGAGGTAGAGGAAGAGAAGGGGGTTCACTCTGCCAGATACTCGCCATACTGTTTTATTCAACCCTCTCACCAAGTGTAGAAATGGAACTATGATTGTTACTCCCATTTTACAGATAGGGAAAACTGAGTTTCTGAGAAGTTAAGTAATATGACTAAGGTCATGCTACTAATGTCAGCTGGGATTTGAACTTCCTTTTAGAGGACTGGGGAGGAGAAAAAGGAGAGAGAGACCCACACACACATTGTTCTCCTTCCCTCCATTCCTTCTATCCACCCCCACAGCATCTCTCCAGTCAGTTTAGGACCCCGAAAGTCCTTCTAACTGTACTTTCCTGTGTCTGGTCACTCTTGAGGGTCCCACAGAGAAGGTGTGCTTTATTTGAGTTGGGGGCACCAGGGTACTTATGGCACCCATGGAGGGGTGAGAGTGGGGAGACCATTAGCCACTCTACCCAATTAACCTGTTGGGAATGGTGCCAGGCCAAAGGCTTTGGCCATTTGGGTTTGGACAAACGTGAAGAGGCAAAAACTGAAAGGGCCTTGGGTCTAGCAGACTCCACAGTGAGGGAGCTGGGGCCAGTGGGGGAGGACGTGATGGTGGGGGAGGGCGTCTTTCAGAGAGCTGCTGGGCTCCCCTTGCTTTCCTCATACTTGTTTGGGTGCTGACCTGTCACTCATTCACTGACTCAACAAATGTTTATTCAGCACCTGCCGTGCTGCTGGTGGGGGGCTAAGTGCTCCAGTTAAGGAGCAATAAGAATGAGAATAATGCCATATTCATCTTTCTAAGAAGCACATTTCCTCCACAATTTTAACATTTCTGAAATCAGAATATATCTTACAAGGCAGCGAAGGTTAGTTGTCTTTGGTGGTATTTTATTTTTCTTAGAGGCACATAAAGTCATGATGCATCCAAACCATGACAGTCTAGATCTGATGAAATTTCGTAATAGCTATGCTTACAGTGCTTTCTACATGCTAGACACTGTTCTAGCTTCTCTACGTGTATTAACACATTGGGTCTTCCCAACCATCCCTGAAGGAGAAATTCTTACTGTTTCCACGATAGAGTTGGGAAAACTGAGGCACAGAGAGGCGAATTCTCATTTCCCCCTCAAGGAGTGGGACGGCCCCGTGGGCTGCCTGGGAAACACCAATTCCAGGCTCGTAACTGCAGCAGAGCTATGTGGAGGGCGACAAAGAAAATGTTGGAGGGGCCCACTCTGGAAACCTCCTTCCCAGACCCTCTCTTGTAGCTGAAGGGTCCTTTTCTCTCCCTGCCTCCCATTTGCCTCCCCATTCCTCTCTCTTCCTTGTGTGGTACACAGTGATTAATCACGGAAGCAGCTGTCATTCCTATCAGCCCAACAGCTATCAGCTCAGTCCAGGCCACGGGAAAGGGAAGGATGGGGTGGGGAGTGGTGATGGGGGGTGGGGAGCCACAGAGAGACTCGGATTGCTGGAGACAGAGAGCCTCATCATACCTGGCCTCTCCTGCAGCAGACACATGAATCATTCTCCACTTTTTCCTGGTCTGCTGATGGCAAAGGTTTACAGTAGGGAGAAAAGTTACCAGAAAAGGGAGAGAAGTTACCAGAAATCCTTGCCCCCTTTACCATCCATACTCCAAAGCAAGCCAAAAGCCAGGTTGGGAGGCAGAGGGCCTGGGGTGTTACTCCCTACTTTCACTAAGCGTGTGACCTGGGTAAATCTCTGTGCCGCCCTAGGCCTCAGTTTCTCTATCTGGACAGTGGGGTTAATTCTACATAGGAAACCCTGTATGAGGAGGGGGGTGCCTAAGAAATTCCAATTCTTCTGGCCTTTGTACTCTCATGTCCTCATTCTCCTGACTACGCCCCTCCCCCACCCAGTTCGGTCCTAGCCCTTCCTCAGCCTGACTCTGCCAAGTGCTGGGAAATGAAGACCTCACTTGCCAAGAGGAGCTGGGAGGGGTGCTATGGGCCCTGCCAGCAGCCTGGAGTTGTCAGGCTGGCTGTCTTCTTTTGCGGGTGCTGGCGGTAATTAATTAATCAACCCATCCAGAGGCCCAGGCAGCCTGGGCAGCATCTTCCTGACACAGCAGAGACTGCAGCACCTCCAACCAGGGTAGGGCCTGGGAGGCTCTGTCAACCTCTCCCACACAGACATTGGGTCCTACATCTGAGAGGGGGTTGGGGGAGGGAGGGTGGTGTGTGTATGGAATGTCCTCTTTTCAAGCCTGGTGTGTCTCATACTTGTTCACTCATTCAACAAACACTATTGAGCACCTGCTGTATGTCTTGCATCAGTGTTCCTGAAAGCAGAGCCTGAGACAGGGATTCAGACACACATAGTTCATTAGGGGGTACTTGCTTTTTAGGAACCCCTTGTAGAGAAGGGAGCCGTCTTAGTTTGCTTAAGCTGCTACACAGAATACCGTAAGACTGAGTGGCTTAAACAACAGACATATTTCTCACAATTCTGGATGCTGGGAAATCCAAGATCAAGGTGCTGACCAATTTAATTTCTAATGATAAAACCTCTTTTTGGCTTGCAGATGTCTGCCTTCTTGCTATGTGCTCACATGGCCTTTCCTTGGTGCATGCTCGTGGACAGAGGAAGATATCTCTCTCTTCTTAGAAGGGCATAAATCCCATTATGAGGGCCCCACCCTCATGGTTTAATCTAAACCTAATTACCTCCCAAGGACCCCCACTTCCAAATACCATCACATTGAGGATTAGGCCTTCTGCATGTGAATTTGCAGGGGACACAAACACTCATTCTATAACAAGAGCTGAGCAAGGATGGTGGTCTCAGCTGACATCTAACCTTGGCCTGATCTGAGAGAGCTCTGGAGCATAAACCACCTGCAAAGTCATCTCTCACTCTGAGAGGAGGGCCAGCCCTTTTCACACCCCACCTCCCCACACCAATTGATTATTGGCTGTGGGCTATGGGAGGGTGGGTCACCTCCAGGAAAAGGTGCTTCCCATCAGTAGAGGCAGCTGGGACCCATTAGTAGGCACAGCAGCTGAGGGATGGTGAATCTGCCCAGGTGCAAGGGATCTGGGCAAGGAATCAGTAGATTCTGCTACACCAGTGATTCTCAAAGTGTGGTCTCTGGACCAGAAGTATCAGCATCATCTTGGAAATTTAAATTGTCAAGTTCTGTCCCAGAGACCCTACAGAAACTCTGGGGGTGGGGTCCGGCAAGCTCTGTTTTCAACAGTCCTCAGTAATTCTGATGCGTGCTTACTTTGGAGAACACTGAACTACATGGTGAGCGATGCAGTCACTGTTCCAGTGCTCATGGAACTTAAAGTCCAGTGTGGCCAGACCAGCAGGATGTACATGGGTCTGTCTGTGGGTTAGTAGACCCAGGTCAGCTTCTTTGACCAGAGTTTCCGGCAGTGGTGATACTCCCCACCATCCCCCTACAAACCTTGGTGCTCATGGTCCTCCATAGCCTAGGATGCCCCTCGACACACCCATTGTATGGTGCCCTTCCTTCTTTACCCCACCATGACACCACTATAAGAGGAGGGCATTCATATTCGACCAACATCTATCCAGTGTCTTCTGGGCTCTCTCTCATAACCTATCTTATTTGATCTCTCCCTATGGCATCCTATGTTGTAGACATTTAGTATTCCTACTTTATAGCTGAGAAAACTGTGGCTCAGATTAACTTGCCTAAAGTGATACTAATAATAAGAGGACAAGAACTTGGGCCTTTCAATTTCAAGCTCAGTGTGTATTCAGCTATAAACAACTTTGGCAGAAGTCAGAATAGTGGTTGTTCTTGAGGTGGGGGTACACAGGGGTCTTCTGCGGCACTGGAAGGTCCATATCTTGATTTTGGTGGTGGTAACACCCATGTATGAATAGATAAAAAAAATCACTGAACTTTACACTTAAGACATGCATTTTATTGAATGTAAATTGTATCTCATCTTAAATAAAGCAAAAAAAAAAAAAAAAGCCCTACACAGTCACAAAAAGATAAAACACTATATAATTTTGCTCATATGAGGTATCAGGAGTAGTCAAACTCATAGAAACAGAAAACAGAATGGTGGTTGACAGGGTCTGGGCAAAGGGGAAAAGGGAACTTGTTGGTTAATTGGGTAGAGTTTCAGTTTTGCAAGATGAAAAAGTTCTAGAGACCATTTGCATAATTATGTGAAAATAGTTAACACTACTGAATTGTACACACAAAGTGATTAAGATGGTAAATTTTACATTATGTATATTTTATCACAATTTTTTAAAATATTAAAAAATAAAGCCCTCACAATTTTATGTTGAGACGTTCCATGGAGTTGAGACATGAGAGGATAAATGGTTGGCCTATAATGCTCCTGAACAGGGGTTTGCCATCTGAATGAACTGGCTAGAACTTTGGAACCCTGAGGTCAGAGAAGGTATGCCTGCCCATTTGGTTCTTGAACTTTCTCCTACAGCATCCCTGCTATGTGGTTTTTAACCTGTGCTTAAACACCTAGTGACAGGGAGCTCACTCCATCCACACTTATGACACAACTAATGCAAGATAAGGCTGGACACTGAGAAGATGCAGACATGCACAAAGAATGTCTGTCCTTTGCATAGCTCTATTAGAAAGTCTGTACTTGTATGAGGCCCATACCTCTGTCCTTTGGTCCCTGTTCCAGGTCTTAGGCTGTGTGAAATGAGGGATACCTTGTACAGGACTGTCCTGTGGGGATTTTGTTTGCTTATTTGTTTTGGTTTGTTTTTGACTCTACGCATTTTACACTTGATTTTTTCTCTACTATCCACATGCTTCCAGTGTCAGCCATATGGACTCTGCCCCTCTGCCTCTTTATGTCCGATTGCTGGGTGAGTCAGCCAAGTGGATGGTGGAAATATTCCTGAATGTCGGTCCTGTTTCAGGATGGCTAGCAATCATGCAACTATAACATGGAAGTGACTGTGAATCCAATAAACATATCCACTAAACCCAACCCGAAAGGGTCCCTAACTTAGTTTCCCTTCAACGCCCACAGCCACTCTGGTACCACCCAACATGAGAGAAAGTGTGATGAAGGGAAAGTCAGAGTGGAAAGGGACAGGGATCTTAACTAATTAGGGTTAAAATATTTACAAAGCCATATGACCATGAAAACATTTTTGCCAAGTCCTCTCTGTGGATCTCGCCAATTTAAGTGAGGGGCCCTGAAGCAGATGCTACATCAGCTCCATGAATTCTTCTTTCCCTGCAGCCTCTAAGTCCCTAGAGGGCAGCCTTTTGAGGACCCTGACCATCCTTACTCCTGTCTCTACCCCATGCTTCCCTTTTGCTGATTACGCATGGCTGGTACCTTCAACAGTTCATCAAAGACAGGTCCCTGGTTCCTCCCTGACCTGGAGGCAGTTTGTCTACATCCCTTTAAAAGAGTCCAGAACTGAATTGCAGGCTGCTGATGCCACCTGCCAGAGCAGGACATCCACGTCTGCACATCCACTGATTACCTCACATGGCTTTGGGGCTAGGGTGTCACAACCAGGCACTGCCTCATCATTCATTCAAGGATTAATTCAGCAACTATTTCTGAGTGCTTCATCTATGCCAGGCCCTGGGGTAGGTTCTGGAGATCCAGAGACAAGACAGGAGGGCTTCTGCCCTCGGAAAACGTGTACCCTCTACTTACAGAGCTGCATTTGTAAAGTTATGACACCCACCCCATCCTATTCCCAGGAAGTTAGCTTTTAGCCCCAGTTGAAGAGCCTTCCACAGATCCTTGACTCAATTTAATCTTATTAGATTTGCTCCACTTGGCCATTCTGCCAAAATCATTTTGGATCTTGCTTCTGTCATGCCCTGTCTTTCCTCTCCCTCCCGGCTTCATGTCATCTGTGAATGTGATAAGACTGCCTGTTATGTCTTCATTACACTCTGGGATAACAGTGTTTGACTGCCCAGGACAAGGACAGAGCCTGGAGGCAATAGAAGTTTCCCTCCAGGTGGATATATATTCCTTAATCGGCACCCTTTGGGTACAGTGGTTCAATTCAACTAATTATGCGGTCACCCAGCCGCATTTGTTCATCTTGTTCACAAGGACATCATAAGATGCCTTGTCACATTCCTCAGTGAAGTCCAGGCACACCATGTCTGACACGGCTTCCTTTCTGTCATTCTAGCAACCCTGTAAAGAAGAGTTCTGTTCCCCAGCCTCCGATGTCACACTTTAAAAAAGAAAACTTTCTACTCAGGCATGCATTCAGAAAAGGCCCCACATCGTAAGTGGACAGCTTGATCACTTCACAAGAAACACACCATGTAATTAGCACCCAGACCAAGAAACAACAATACTGGCCCCAATTTCTCCTTCTGGTCACTTCCTTCTGCCAAGAGTGACCTTCTCATGACTTCTAACATCATAGATTAGCTTCTCTCATTTTTGAACTTTGTATAAATGGACTCATAGAGGTTGTATTCTTTTGTATCTGGCTTTTTTGCCCAATGTTATACGTGAGATCCGTCCATATTGTATGTAGCTATAGATGTTCATTCTCATGGTTGCACAATATTCTATTACATGAATCTAGCACAATTTATTTATCCATTCTATTGTTGATGATTAGAGTTGCTTCCAGTTGGGGTAATTATGAGTAGTGCAGCTATGAGCATTCTGCTATTTATAATTTGGTGCACATATGTGCTCATATTTTGAGTCTGTCTTTAGGAATGGAGTCTCTGGGTCATAATGTATGCATTTCATAGATTTTGCCAAACAGTTTTGGAAAGTAGTTGTACCATTTTATACTCCCACCAGAAATATATGAACATCCTCACCAATGTTTGGTTATTGTCGATCTTTTCTTCCTTTCTGTGGGTGTGAAGTGGTATCTCATTGAATTTGCATTTCCCTGATGACTAATGATGTGGAGCACCTTTTTATGTGCTTATCGGCCATTTGGATGGCCTCTTTTGTGAAGTGTCTGTTTAAATCTTTTGCTCATTTTTCTATTGGGTTGTCTGCCTTTTTCTTATTGATTTCTAGTAGTTTCCTTTTTATATTCTGGATGTACACTGACTCTGCTCTTAACCTCAGCCAATTATTTTTGCAAATGAGTGTATTTGATCCCAGGAGACAACCGAGAGGGAATGAGCATCCCGCTAGTGAGAAGCCATGTCACGGAGGGGCTGGTGACTCCAGTTGTCATTGTTTGTAATCGGGCTGCCATGTTGCTGTTAAAAAGTGGTGAGGCTGCACAGCAAATGAAAGGATCCAGAAACCACACATTGAAGGGAACAGAGTGGAAGGGGAACCCCCACTAGCCGTGGTGGAAAACTTTAAGGTTACTTGTCAGAAACTCTGAGCTTGAGCCTTGGCCTTACTACTTCTGAATGTGTGATCTTGAGTAAGTCATTTAGCCTTTCTAAGCATCTGTTCTCTCCTCAGGGAAATAAAGATAATAATACCCATTTCACAGGGTTTTCTGAGGTTAAATAAGAAAGAAGTTTATTAAATGTAATATTCCATGCAAATGTCATATATGCCTTGGAGTTGGGAGGAAGCCACGAGTCTGGCTTAATATAGTAGCTGCTCAATAAATATGCATTGTGAGATGCCTCATGTATATTAGGTTGGCAATCTGATGGTAAAGAGGCTTTGATGTCAGATTACTTAGGTTCATATGCCAATTCGGCCATTTACTAGCAATGTGTCATTGGGTAAGTTAATTACCAGCTTTGTGCTTTAGTTCTCTTGTCTTTAAAATAGGGATAGGATAGTACCTAACCACACAGCATCAATGTGTGAATTAAATGAGATAATTTATGCAAAGACCCATACCAGGCTTATAGAAGGCACACGGATATTAACTATTACTATTATAATCAGGAGCTTACATGTCATCTCACATGTTCATCCTAATGAAGCAAGGTGTGTGTTATTGTGTCCATTTTGCAGGTAAGAAGAGGTTAAGTGAATTGCCAAGGTCACGTGACTTTTAAGTACCAGAGCTGGGATTTAACCCAGTTCTCTACGAGTATGTTGCAGTCCAATGTATCTAACTAGATTGCCATCCAGTTCATATTTGTTCTCTCTATTTCCAAGGACTTTCAGAAAACTCCATCAAATGCCTCCCTGGATTTTTAGGGATGGGGAAAGTGGACAAGTGAGGCCTGAGCCCCTGAACACTGTGAAGTGTCTGTTTAAATTTTTGCTCATTTTTCTATTTCGCAGGGTGGGTGGGGCAGGTCAGGCTTGGCATGCAGGGAGAGGCTGAGGGGATGAAGTTTGTGAGTCCAAGAGCTGCAGAGCCATCAGCACTGGGAGCTCCACATCCAGGGTGTCTCTCCTGAGCCTCAGGCCAGGCAGTCTGGGATGACCCTGGAGTTTTCTGTAATGAGCCTGCCATGTGGCTAGACAGAGACTTATGACTTCTGGTGGCTGGGCTGCCTCCTCCCTCTTGTCCTCCATGGTTATTTATCACATTTGTTTCTCTGGAGAGACAGGCCCATCCCTTACACTGTCCAGAATAGGGAACGCAATAAAGCCAGTTCTACAGGAGACCCTAAGCCTTGTTCCTTTCGTTGAGGGTGGGAGGGGACAGGGGGGCTTTCCTGGTGGGGTGTTGGGGTGAAGCACCAACAGCAATGCCAGCCTGAGTCCAGCTTCCCAGGAAATCTCCAGCAGCATGGCTAGGACCACAGAGACGGACATCATTCACCCTGCCACAGCTAAGCCATTGGTACTCACGGGATCATTAACAGCATCTCAACACCCACTCACAGTATCACCCCTCCCACCACCCAGGCCCTGCCACCACCAGTAAGACTAACGCCATCATTGGTGACATCATCTCATGCCGTCACTACCTCTGCCATCACTGCCATTATCACCCATAGGAAGGTAATTACCAGCCTGGCTTGGCTCAGAGAAACAAAGTAATCTGAAAATTTACGGCTTTTTCTACCTCTACTCCTGACTTCTGCCACCAGAAGGTAACTCCATGGCTCCTAGAAGAAGAAGCATCCTTCTTATCTGGCTTCTCTGGTTCTATGGAGATAGAGTGAGGTTGTGAGAGGAACTTGGCTTCAGATAGACTTGACCTTGGACTCCTCTGTGCCACTGACCAGATGAGAGGCCCAGAGCTAGTCACATGCTTCCTCGTGCCTCAGTAGCTTTATCTGTAAAGTGTAGATAGTAAAATTCACTTTACTAGATTATTTATTGTAGGGATAAGAGAGTTAAACACTGAACACGTATTAGGTGCTCAATATGTGGCACATACAATGATTATTATAATTATCATTATTGCGGGGTGAAACAGCTCTCTTAGACACCCAGTTCCCCAAATGGCAGCCTCCTTGCATCTGCCCAGAGAGTTTCCTGGACCTCCCTGTCCTAGTCACCTAGTCTAAGGCAGTGGCTTCTCTCTTCATCTCCTGCTGCCTGACCCAGTTTCTGTTAAAACGCAAGTTTCTTACTGAGCAGAGACAGCAGAGTCACATCTCCAGCTCTCATTGTCCTATTAGAACAACATCAGTGTAAACATTAGTTATTCACAAACCCAATTACATTTTGATTGCTCTGACCCAAGTGAAATTGGGGTTACTCTCTATCCACATTTATTTTTTGGCACAAGCTTCCTAAGGTGTGGGAGAGGAAGACAGTTTCCCTCCTCCTACGCTGTACCCAGGCAGGAATCGTCTCCTGGGTTCCTTAGTTTCTTCTCCTTCCCTGCTCCAGAACGCACCCGCACCTGGGCACTCTGCCATCGAATGGAGAGCAGGAGGAGCTGGGCCAGGAAGAGAGGGAAGTCCACACACAGAAAGAGACCCTCCAACAGGGAAGCGAGTAAAAGAGGGCAGGAGGGGAAGTTAGAATGTCTTTGCACAGTGGGGGATACTGAGTGAGGAGCTGCCTGTATTTGAGGTGGGGTGGCAAACTCACCTCTCAATACCTGGGACACCACGCACCCACACTCTAGGCTATGCCCTTACTTAACATGTTCCAAATCGAGCTTGGGATCTCCCCCTGCAAACCTGCTTCTTCAGATGTCTTCTCACCTCCGAAAATCTTCCAGTTGCTCAGCCTAACATCCTTGGGACGGTCCACAATTCCTTTCTTTTATCCACTCCGATCCATTTGCAAATCCTGTTGGCTCTACCTCAAAATATGTCTAGGATGTGGCTGTTTCTTACACCTCCACTATTCCCATCCTGGTCCAAGCCAGCACTGCTCTTGCCTGGCTGACTATAATAGTCAACTAAGTGGTCCCCCCTTCGATTATAGTCTATTCTTAACACAGCCAGCAGAGTGACCCTTTTAAATGTATGTCTGACCAAGTCACTTCACTGCTCAAAATGCTGCAAGGGGTCCCCGTTTTGCTCACAGTAAAAGCCAAAGTCCTTAAAATGCCTGCCAGGCCCTAGCTGACCTGGTCCCCTGCCTTCTCTCTGATTTTGTTTCGATCGCTCTCCCCATCATTCACTCTGCTTCGGCCACAAAGGTGCCAAGCATAGTCCCGTCTCTGGCTTTTGCACTTGCTATTCCTTGTGCCTGGGACGCTTTCTTCCTAGATACCTACATGACTTGTTTCCTTATCTCCATCAGTCCCCTGCTCTAATGGCACTGAAGCCCTCTCTGCCTGTCAGGTACCAGGAGAAAACAGATGCCACGCTAAATTCAGATCCTTCGAGGACAGTTTACAATAACGTGGGCAGGGTGTTTGGAAACCACAAGAGATAGTGCAGGTACCCTAGCTATTAACAATGAGGGGCTGTGACTGTCCCAAGGCCAGACGATGGGGTAGGGAGGTTGGGTTGGAGAGAGTCAGCTGTTATAAAATCCTGGAGGCAAAAAGGATTGAGTAGAAAGGACAACCTGAGAGGGACTGAAATCTTTGGTTGAGGGATGCTGCCAGCTTGGGTACTCTCTCCCTTCCCTCTGATCTCCTGTGGGGTTCCCCACTGGCTGGACTTAGCAGGGGCCAGAGAGCAGGGGGGCCTGGGTGATGTCTTCCATGATGGTCAGTCTCCCCAGGCACAGAATCCGGTGGAGAGAAGGTCTGGAGACACAAAGGGAAGACGGTCGGGTCATCTCCCATGACTGCACTACCTAAATATCACTTCCAGCACTCTATGCCTCTTCCCTGCTTATTTTTCTGTGTCCCACTTATCACCTTCTAAAATACCAAATAGTTTTTGTTTGTTTATCTTCACCCATTGGATGGTAAGCTTCATGTACCCAATGCCTGGCATATTATATAGGTGCTCGATAAATATGTAATGAAGGAGTGAATGAATGAACAAAAGGGAGAAGCAGCAGAGGAAGGGCCAGGTGAGATCTAATGGGGGCCTGAGGTCCCTGGGTTTCACTCTGGGAATTGCCATCCGTAATGTAGGAAGAATGCATTCGTTGTTCAAGTAATTGGTAGTAACTAATGGTAATTTCAAGTAATTAAACACTAATTAATTCAATGAGTCAGTAATGTATTTATTTATGGTATCTGTGTTTGTTCCCTTATAAATATTGGTATTACTTTTGTCAGGCAATTAAAATCCACTCGGGAAGTCACTGAAGTCCCCGGATATTACAGAAGCTTGGCCCGGCTGGGGCCAAGAATGAGTAGTGGGACCAAGGTGGGGTGAAGGCTGAGGGAGGAGCTTGTTTAGGGAGGGGGTGGGCCAAAGCCAGCCGTGGGAAGGGATTTTGTGTGTGTCTGGCTGATGATGGTTGGGGTTGGGGATGAGGACACTCGGTCACAAAATCTTCTCTAACTTCTTGATTTCATCTTTCATTCCCCCACCCCCAATTCAGAAGTATTCTTTTTAGATTGGAATATATGAGGTCTGTGGGGACACTGGGTGTGGGAGGACCTTCCTTCCCTTGACTTATTTTCCAAGAGAGCAGCAGTGTCCTGAATCTTGGACTTCTACCCTGAGCCCTGATCACCTAGGCATGAGACCAGCTAATTCCGGGCTGGATAGAAGATGGAGAAGGAGAGGAAAGGGGGATACTTCAGCCCATAGACTCTGAAAGACCCAGTGCAGGGCCTGAACGGCTGAGAGGAGTTGGAAGGTGTTGGGGTTCACAGGGGGAGAGCCTGAGGTCACAAAGGCAAGTCCCAGGCTCTAGGGGGTCTCAGTGACTCTGAGCCAGGCAGGGTTAAGTATCCTAGTCCCATAGATGGACTGGCATGGAAGGACTGAAGTGATGGTACCCATAGAATACAATGCCTTCATCTTTCTAGATTCCCAAACCACATTCCCCTGACACCCTCAGACTGGCTGTGTGGAGACTTACACCAAAATGTAAACCTCCCCTCTCCCACCACACTTTGTTTTTTAGATCTCCCTTGACTAGTTGGTAAAACATACTTATTACAGGTTAGAAAAAATACCATTGGGCATGGAGAAAGCAGTGGGGGCAGGGCTGGGTGACTCAAAGGCTGTAGTATGGAAGAGATTTCCTCTTTCTTCATGAGCCCTCCACAACTGCTGTCCTCCTTCCCTGTGTGGCCTTTCCCTTTCCAAAGTGGCAGCGGGCAGGCATTGAGGCACAAGCTCTGAAGTCAGATGACATGAGGTCATATTCTGGCTGGTTTTATTACTTCCTCACCTTGCGATATATTGGGCAAGTTACTTAGCATCTCTGAGCCTCAGTTTTCACACCTGTGAAATGGGGATGATAACAATACCAGTCCCATAGAATTGTTATGTTTAAATACGTTTATACAGATAAAGCGCTCAGCCTAGGTGGCCTGGCAGGCAGGAAGTGCTAAATCTACGTTAGTCATTAGAACTAATACAGGCATCCAGTCACCTTTGACTCACCTTCTACATTCTACTTTGGCTTCACTTCTAACCTCAATGAATCTCATATCCCTGTTGGTTCCTGAGCAGCCCTAAGAAGTCTCCTTCCAAGGGCTCAAAGGAAAGAGCCCTGTCCTTCTAGATGGGAAGGGGGCATCTTTTCTGCTGCAGACTTTACTCCTGGGCTCCAAGGCCAGCACAGAATTGTCTTTCCTCTGCCCCTGCATTTCCCCTGCAGCCCAGCCTCTAGAGGAGCCCCACCTGCAGAGTGACCTCCAGCTTCAGGTTTCTTACTGTGTCTCTGTGACTTACTACCACAGCAGTGTTTCTCTGTCTCATGTCTCTGATCCTGTTCTGGTCTCTCTTCCCTGTCTCTCCTTTCCCCTCCTCGCTTCCATTTTGTTCTTTCTGTTTGTCTCCCTTAATTAGCCATACTTTGGAATCGAAGTGTTTTTATTATGTTTTATTTATTGAATGGGTGTACGTTTCCTGTTCTTAATTTAAAAGGCAGATCGATAAAATGTTTTATATTCCTTGCTTAAAACAAAACAGAGCTAAGTTAAGATGTTCCTGTTTGTGTGGCTCTTGCTTGCTTATTTCTTTTTCTTAGGAAGAAAATATTCCTCTGCCTTAATTCCATTGCCTTAATTGACAGGAACACTTAATTCACTCGCTGGCTCATTCATTAAGTTAGTTATTCAGTAAATAGCTATTAAGCCCCAGTTATGTGCCAGGCACCGTGCCGGACTCAGGAGATATAGCGATCGTACAAAGCAATATTCCTGCCCTCGAGAGGCTCCTATCTAGCTGGGGACACTGATTTGGGCACTGATATGTGCCAGAAAACATGAGAGATGCTGTGTCAATGTGTAATCATGTTGGATGTGGCACAAGAGAGGGAATGGGAAAGGTTGAGAGCAAGCTGGTTGTGGAATTCACAGATGAGTAGATATCTTGATTTGGACTCACACAGAAGCAGACGCTAAGACAAGGAAAAGAGTGCAATGAGTTATTGGGAGGATCCAAGAAGGCACTAGTAAGGGTGGGGAAAAGAGACCTGGAAGGAAGTCGAAACAGGATACATCGATGAGTAGGTTCCCACTGTGGGCAACTGGGGCTCGCTCCGTCTGGGAACCTCTGGGAGACTGTGTAGAGCACATCTCAGAACTGTCTCATCTGAGTGGTGAGGGAGCTTTATACTGGGGTATTTATACTCCCATCAACTCCTGTCAATCATGGGTAAGGGCCACCCTGGGAGGCATTAACTCCTCGGTACTCCTGGCCTCCTGCACAGATGGGCAAAGGAGACTCTGGTGACCGGAGAGAGACTTCAAGCACAGGATACAGGTTCTGGCAGTTGGGAGTCAGCCTGGTGAGCAGCGAATTGGTAAGGACAAAAGGGCCTATCAGGGCACTGACATCATCTGCTATGGCATGTGTTGGGGGAAGGGGAAGGGCATGCTAGATAAGTGGAAAATGTGAGCAAGGACAAAGGGTGTTGTGACCCCAGGAGCCCACACATAGTTTTGGATGGTTCCAAAATTCAAGTCCAGGAAGTCTAATATCATCTGGGCCTCAGTTTTCCTATTTCTAGAAAGGAAGTAAAAGACCTTTCCTACTCATCAAGATAATTTATACAGACCCTGCGCCTCCCCAACCCCCCGCCCCTGGCTCCCAACTCTGACCCTGCAGAGCAGAGTCCAATTTTCAGCCTTTTCCTTGAATTTCTCCACCATACTGTCTGCCAGCCTCCGAGGCCCTGGATATGCAAGGCTATTTATGATGCCCTGTCGATATCTGTCTTGGCGGAAGAGCGTGGAGGGGGACGGATGGAGCCTAGGGTCCTATCCATCAGTCACTTGGCTGCAATCTCTAAAGAGATTTTAATTGTGAGCTCAGATTTACTCCGGTCATCAGTGGTGCCCGCCTGCCTCTTTACTGGCGGAGAGCGGGGCCTGCAGGCCCGCTGTGGTTTGCCAAATGGACGTCTTGTAGCAACACTGAGGAAATATTTGCTGCAGTGAAACAATGTGCCCAGTGGAAAGCAATCGCCCTAAATCGCCCCCTGACAGCCCGCCAGAGCTCTACCGGGGCTCCTTCCACTGTTTGCACAGCTTTCTTTCCAGAATTGTACCCCCGCTACCTGTCCGGGGAACAAGGATGACAGCCTCAGATTGGAATTGGAGGGAAACTGAGGCAGGGAGCGCCATTTCTGCTCTATGGGCCATGCGGAATAGCAGACAGTAGGAGAACAAGGTGGCAGGGAGTAGGGTGAGGGTGGTGTGGGAGAGGGAGCCCTGGGTGAGGAAGACCTGCGCCGGGCCCACCAGGAACCAAATGTACAGTAGATTTTAGCCCATTCACAGTTGAGGATGCAGAGGCTAAGGGAAGTGGGAGGGTAGCCTGGCCTGCACAGCAAGTTATGATGAAAGGGGCTGGAAATCTTGAGCTTTGGCCTTCTGGGTTTTTGCATAATGTTTTGTCTTTGGACCTCTCAGCATCCCTTTCAGAACTCCCTTTCCTTTGCCTCAAGGCTTCTTCACTCCCTCTTCAGTGGACCAGGGACCTTTCACGCTCAGGATTTGCTCTTGGGAAATGACCTGCTTCCAAGGGCTTCTCCTAAGTGGGCTTAGGTGGCCAAGTCTTCTTTCCACCTGTGGAGTAAAACTACTTGTATCCTGGTACAAGGAGAACCTCTGGGGGAGGGGAGAAGGAGAAGGAGAAGGAGGAGGAAAAGAAAAGAGGCTTCCTAGACGGTAAACCCACCCAAATAAGGGCCTCCCGGTCTGCCTTCATGGAGAATAGGTCTGGCCTAAATGCACTTTCCTTTTGACCTGAGCCTGTTTTTGCAGAATTTACCTAATAGAAAACAAAACAAAACATGACCACTATCACACAAGAATCCTGTGCTTGATATCTATTGCCACCCCACTAGTGATAGCAAAAAACTGGAAACCTGAATGTCTGTTAATAGGAGAGTGGTTGAATAAATTATGGTCCAATTTTGGAGGTGGACCTAACTGTTGACTTGGAAAATTGCACATGAGAAAATAAAGTTGCAGAGTAAATGGGTGTTTGGATTTCATTTTTAAAAATCTGTATATTTTTGCACATGGAGGAGTCAAATTAGGATTAGGTTCAGTTGTGAGTAGCAGAAAACAAGACCACAAAACAGCAGTGTTTTAAACAGGGTAAAGTTTACTTCTCTCCCACTTAAAGTTCCGGAGATAAGTAGTTCAGGGCTGTTGTGGTAGTTCTACTCCATGAAGTCCTCCATTTTCCTTCTATCCACCATGAGTGGCCTCCATTCCCAAGGTTACCACATGGCTCAGTGCGGCTGCTTCAGCTACAGCCATCACTTCAACATCCTAACCTATAGGAAGGAGGAAGGCATCGAGAGTAGCATGCCCTCTTCTTTTAAAAGTCTCATATATTAATTTTGGTTACAACATATTCACCAGAACCTAGTCCCATAGCCACCATCTAGCTGCAAGGTAAGCTGGGAAATGTAGTCTTTATTCCACGTGGCCATGTACTCAGTTAAAAGTCTTTTAGGAAAAAGAGTATGGATATCAGGGGACAGTCAATCATCTCGGCCCAGAGAAGGGAAACAAACTTTATATTGATCACTTCAGGAAATGGCTTTGCAAAAAGTACTTGAATGTTAATTGTTTAACATCCTATACTTCTATATTGCTTGACCTGTTTGAATTATTATTAAAAATATATTACTTTATTATAGTTATAATAAAAAACCCAATAACTTATTTCTTAAAATCTCTGATGGCTAACATTAACTCTAACATGCTAGTATTAACTCTAAATCTCTTAGTGTGGCATTCAAAACCCTCTCAAATCTGCCTGGGCCACATTTTGCATCTTCCTCTCTCCTCCCTGCACCTTGCTGTGGCCACATTCAACTGCTCACTTTTCCCCATGAACTCCTCACCTCTGTGACTTCGTACATTCTGGTTCCCCATCCTAACATGCCCTTCTTCTCTTCCTTCTCTTCATTTCATCTTCTCAGATATCACTTGCAAGTCATTTTCTAGGAGAAATCTTCCCTCCTTGCCCTGGTAGTCACCCCTCTCCCACGCCTCTGCTTGCTGCCTGAGTCCTCTTTTAGAGCACACACTATGCCATCTGGTGGCTTCTCTCTTCTGCATTCACTTTCTCCATTAGATCAGGAGTTCCTGAAGGGCGGGGACTGTCACTCATTTGTTCATTTGCACCCGTTTATAGTAGGTGTTCCATGAATGTGCCAGATACTCCCTATAAGCATTGCCTCATTTAATCTTCACATCAACCTGTGAGGTCAGTACCATCCTTCTCCATTTTACAAGAGTGGGTGGCAATATGCATAGTGGTTATGGGGGAGGAGCCAGGCAGGCCTGGGTTCAAGTAATGATACTCAGGTAAATTATGTAATTTTCTAAAGCCTCGTTTTCTCTATCTGTAAATCGGAGTTCATGATATAGGTTGGCATACAGTAGGCACTCAATAAGGGGTAGTGATTATTGACTATTAGATGCCATCTTTCTCTTTTCTTTCCTCTCTTTAGCCCTCCTCCAGTCTAGGATGCAATGCTGCTCGCATCCTCTGCCTAGTCCTGCCACCAGGTCTAGGTCAGGTTAGGTCAGTCCTAGCCCATCTTCCCACCAGCTCTGATGTGGAAGCTGCAGGAACAAGGGGAGAAAGAGGAAGACAGAAGTTTGATGTCCCTTAAGTGATCACACTCTCTCCCCAGTGAGTTCTCTTGCAGCTCCTCCCAGAGCTCAATGGTCTGGGCAGTGTCTTTGCCGCTGGCTCTGGTTCTGTTCTCATTGATCAGAAGGAATGTTCTCTATACACAGGACCTTGAGTCACCCTTCTGGTGGTGGGAGTGAGGCACTATGCAGATGCATTTCTCCAGAAAAAGACTAGGTACCCACAGTGCCAGCTGATACCCACTTTGGCAGCCTCTAGCAGGGAAGCTGTCACCCCCATCCTCAGGCACCCTTTCCCTGGGTCTGCCACTCCAGAAACAGAAATCATCTTGAACTCTGGGGAGGAATCACACAGAGGCTTCCCATGCAGAGGAGCTAGATTCTAGTCTAAGCCTGGGAACCCTGTAAATCCAGCCTGTAGATGACCCTACCTGGACTCCACACATAAACACAAACACACACTCGCAATTGCACACACAGGCCAGCAGTGGCCTCCCTAGGGACCCCACAGCTTATAGCTCCTTTCCAGAGTCCTGTGTAGTCAGAGGGCATTGAACCTCCCACCTCCTCCTCATAATTAGAGGCTGTGGGGAAAAAAAACGGCTGCCCCTCCTTGTCTTCTGGTTTCTGCTGCATCCAGAATCAGTGTCTCACTCAGTGATCTACCCTCTGTACTGAGTCAAGTGGCAGTCAGAAAACTATTAAACCAGGTTCTAACTTTGGACACACACAAACACACACACACACACACAAAGCAAGCATGAGTAAAGGCATTTGAGAAGCAGGAAGTCAAGGAGTGAGCACACAGGATTCTGGAGGGATCCCCCACGCATCTCCCCAGGTGGATGGTGGGCTCTGTGCCTGAGTGCTGGGAGGGCAGGCTGGGGTTCAGTCTCTCTTCTGGGTGGGGGAGGGGAGCCAGTGGGCAGAGACAGGCGATCCTTTACCAGGCTGACCAGGGGACTTCTGAGTTCTGTGTTCTGAAGCCCTAGCTGTCATACCTCACTCTTTTGTCACTTGTTTCCCTACTTCTGCAACTGTGTCTTAATTGCCAATTTCTGATAGTTCCTCCAGTCTCCTTCCTCGGGCAGTGGGAGTGGGGTAGGTGTAGAAAACTTAGCCTCCTTTACCGGAAAGGGCCTCCTGAAGGCCAGAACTCCTGTCCTCCAGCAGATAGGGAACTCAGCAAAGGCTGGAGGAGGACAACTCCTCCTATCACACTGGGCACTGATTCTCAGAGGATGGGCCCTGCCACCCACATCAGATTGGGCTCTAGCCAAGGGGCCACTCAGCTGGGGTGGGGTGGTTTGGGCAAGTGGAGACAGGAAGAGATCTCTTGTTTCTGCACTCCCGCCCCCACATCATATCGCCTCCTTCACCTTTCCCAGGTTGTGTTTACCTTGGCCTCCTCCCCCTGCCCTGTTCTCCCAGCCGATCTGATTGCTGTAATTAGTTAATCAGTAACTGGCATAATTTCCCCCTGATTAATGCAAGAATAATCACACGCCAGGGCTGCCAGCAATTTGCTTATCAGAGTCACTTTGAAACAGCTTTGCAAATGAACGATTGGCACCTTCCTCGGGGTTAAAATTAGAGGCCAATGAGGCCGCCCTCTGAGGTGGGCATCTGGGATGTTGGGAGCGGCTGGAAGGGGAGTCCCCACCTCACTCCCTGTCCCCCTCCCCCCACCTTGGGCAACCTGGGTCAGGGGGTGGAGGGGGAGGCCAGGCACAACCTTGGGACACAGTGCCCCACAGCTTTCTCTGCTCCCTAACCCTGAATGGTCAAGGTCCTCCGGGCTGCTTCCTAGACTCAAGTTAGCACTGGGCTTATCTGCACCCCAGGCAGCCCACTGCCTCTGAAACTCAAACTCGGGAGCGCCACGCTTCCCATGGCATCTGGATGCAAAAGTATTTGCTGAATAGGTGGAGGAGAGATGCCGTTCCTGTTTCCAGTGTACCTGCTCCGCGGGGCTCCTAGGGAGCCACGCTGGCTCACATCATTTACAAGCCACCTGGCCATTTCAAGTGCCGGTGGCAGGGTTGCAGTGCCCTCCTGGATGGATCTGGTAGGTGGAGACCAAGACAGAGGCTTGTCCACGAGTAGGAGGCTGTAGGTAAAGAGACAAAGCAGGGTGATAGGGCTGAAGGAGAGGTCTGCTCTAGGTAATAATAATAGTAGTAGCAATAACAAAACGGAAAGCATCCTGATCTTTTACTTAGTACGGGAATTGTACTCGGTTCTTTATATATATTATCTCAGTTAATCTGTATATGATGATAAACACTTAATGAGCATGTACTATGTGCCAGAATTGCTTCTTTATTTTTTATTATTTTAATTATGGAAAAATTTCAAACACGAAGTTTCTACAATTTATCAATATTTTTCTCATCTTTTAAAAATCTATTCCACCCTCCATTCTTGTGCTTGTTGTTTGAGTATTTTAAAACCAGTCAGTCCCAGACATATCATTTCACCTGTAAAATGAAATGCAGATAAGAGCATGGTCCTCATAAGGTTGTTGAAAGATTTAATGAGATCATGTGTTCAGGTCTTAGGACGTGTAGAATTTGGTTATTACATAGAAGTGGGAGAGTGTTAAAATCTTGTCTAAATCTGTAGCGTCTAGAGAAGAAGCCCAAAAGAGAGCCATGGGTGTGAGTCTCCAGGTGCTTGTGCATGGGTTGCTAGTGCATGTCCTGGGGTTGTGGGGCAGGAGAAGCTGGCGAGATTGTTATTAACATTTCCTGAGTCACCTGTGGAGTTGGGACTAGGGACTAGGAGAACGATCACAGGGGATGTTGTGGCCTTACAGCCGAGCTATGCTTCATTCTCTAGCTCTCTAGTGGCTTGAAGAGCAGAGGGAAAAGGGCAGGCAGGAAATCAGGGGCCCTGGAAGACTAGTTCTAACTCTCTCAGAAGGGGGCATCCCAGCCTTGAGTTAGAGAAAATCTGAGCAGTCCTTAGAGTACCTTATGCACTGGGTGGGTGGGCTGGAGATGCTCTGTTATCGGATGTGCTCCCTGGGGCTCCACTGGGAAATGGGGATATGTAAAGAGATGGTGGAAGCTGCTGCTCCTGGCTATGAGGAGCCCACAACCTGGTTGGAACATAGTGAGTTAAGCAAGATCTATAACAAGACATACACTATCATCTGGTGGATTGTGGTTGTCCAAATCGGTTCCCAGGCCTGGCCCACTGGGGCCCTGAGCATGTGGGTACATGTGGGCACACACTTGGACTCACACACCTGACTTGCAAATGAGCTGTCCTGTGCACACATTGTCAAGGAACTCCTGTCACAGAGATGACTTTTTCAGGATGAGAAATAAGAATTTAGAAACATTTATCTGAGACTCTATGACTAGCTGCATTAAAAAGATTCTTTTCACTCCACAGAAGAATTTAAAAATGAGCTTTATTGAGAATTGAACTGTTTTCTGTCCTTGGGCAGCTGCCGTTGGCCAGTGTGCAGAGAGCACAGGCAAATAAGCTCCATGGAATAGGCATGGGAGCGGCTGTCTGCATTTCTACAGGTGAGACTGCCGTGTTCCTCTCACTCTGTTCCCTACAGGTGAGGAGGCCCCACTTTTCTGGGCTTGCCCACTCCCTCTGCACAACAAGAACACTTTTCATTCATCTCCTTCCTTCTTGAAACTCCTCCTCCCTTACCTGACGCTGAACTCATATACTTGGCGGCTCTTCCTGTCTCATGCATCCATACCTCACTTCTTCCCCTTAAATGCAGGCTGCTCCTCTGAAACTCCATCCACAGCAAAGTTCAGTTCTGGCACCACCTGTCCCCCTTGTGTGAGCTCTTTGATCCTCTTGTCTTCAACCCCTTTATTGCCACCAAGCAGACTCCAAATAAATTCCTATCCCTTGTTCTCATCCTCCTCCAAGGACATCGGCCAGTGTTCTTCATATGTTCTGGACACTTCCACTAGGCTCTCCTGCTGAAACCTCAAATTCAATTTGTCTATAGCGATTTGTCAGAATCTTCTTCTGCAAATTAGATTATCCTTCTGCAGTCCTTAAACCCTCAACTGGCACCACCACCCTTTCAGTCCCTTTTTCCAGAAATTTGGAAGTCACACCCAGCCCCCAGCATAACCGGAAGGATCCAGGGGGCTCCATCCTAAATATCTCTTCCTTCCACCCCCTCCTCGCTATCCCTGCTGACCACCCTCCTGGCTGGGGCCTCTGCCCTCTCACAGGGACTCTTTGCTGCTCATCTTGTTCTATCTCCCATCCACACTCCAACCAGGGAATAAAGTCCAGACTACTCGAGAAAGCACAGGCGAGCTCTTTGTGGTTGGTCCCAACCATCTCTTTCCTCCTCATCTCCCTGTATTCACTCCTCTCTCCCTGAACCCTCTGCCCAAGCATCATCCTGAGTGTGGCAACTTGCATACATTTGTCCCTCAGCCAGGAGAAAGGCCTGTCCCTGCCCCATCCCCGACTCCTAACTATTTCATTCTACTTTATTAGTTAGTATTAGATTAGCTGCAAATACTGGGGACCTCAAATCATAGTGACTTAAACAAGATAGATGTTATTTCTCTTTCTTATAGAAGTCCAGATGGAGCTCTGCTCCATAAAGTCCTCAGGGACCAAGATCCATTCCAGTTTACTGATTTGTCATCCCTTGGATATGGTTCCCATCCTTATGATCCAAGACAAAAGCTAGAGCTCCAGCCATCACCTCTCTGTTCTAAGCAGCAAAGAGGGCAAAGGGCATGTGTGACTGCTTTTAAGAAAGGCTACCAGAGGTATCATGCTGCATTTCCACTTACATCTATTGACCAGCTGCAAGAGAGAATGGGAAATTTATTTTGAATCTTGCACTTGGCTAAAAATCTTGTCTGGGGTCTTACTGCTATAGAAGAAAGGGAGAGGAGATATTAGGGGAACAACTAGAAGTCTCTGATGTCATTGGCAGAGACTGATTCAAATGCCTCTTCCTTCAAGTGCCTTCTCAGCGTCCTACATGAAATTAACCACTTTTTCCTAGGCTCTTGCCTATAGTACTTACCAGAAATTCTCTCTGCTATCTATTGTAGTTTGTTTTGGACTTGGTTTCCCCTCCTAGACCGTGAGCTCTTAGAAGCATGGGCAGTGTCTTCTATTCCTTAAGCATCCTTCATGGCCAGTTGCAAGTGGGACAGAGAAGGTGCTCAATGAGGGTGTGTTGACCACGTTGAGGCCTTGAGCATCTCAGATCCTTCCTCCCTGGAGACCAATGGTGTGGCTTTGGAAGGTCTGGTCTGTGTCAAGATCACAGCCTGGAGCTGGTGCACATGTGGACGTACCCCGTGTCTGTGGTTCATTTGTTTTATTGAGGTATAACTTATACACTTTAAAGTGCCCTAATCCTAAATCAATGACTTTTGACAAATGTTCACACTCATGTAGCCACCACTCAGAGCAAGAAAGAGAACACTTCCAGCACCTCAGAAGGTGCTCCTGTGCTTCTTTCTAGTCCTAGCCCCCGCAGAGTTCACCATTTTTCAACTTTGTTTGTGTGGCTGTGTTTTTTTTGGTGCTTGTATTAACTTCAGCAACAACTGGCTGCTTAGTGGCCAAGATGAAAGCAGGATCCTAGGATGGGCAGCATCCATCTCTGCAGCTCCAAGTCTTCTCCTACTTCTTTATGTGCCAATCACATTAATCTTTAAGTTTCTTGAACACGCTCAGCTTTCTCTGGTTCCTGGGCCTTTGCACATGCCATTTTGTTTTCCTAGAGTACTCTTCCTCTACAGACTCTTTCTCTTCCTATCTAATACCTGTTTTACCTTTAGGTCTCAGTTCGTGAGGCTGTCCTAACCTCACTCAGACTGGGTTCTACAATTCCACAGCACCTTGCACTTCTTCTTTTGTAACAATCATCACCCCTATAACTCCTTAATTCCTGCTGTAGGCAGACACACCCTAAGATGACTTCTCAATGTATTATATCCCTTGACTGTGAGTGGGACCTGTGATTTACTTCTAATCTATAGACCAGGGGTTCTCAACCCACTGGCTGCTGACCTGTACTAGTCCGTGGCCTGTTAGGAAGTGGGCCGCACAGCAGGAGGTGAGTGGTGGGCGAGAGAACAAAGCTTCATCTGTATTTGCAGCTGCTCCCCAGAACTAGCATCACCCCCTCAGCTCCACTTCAGATCATCAGGCATGAGATCCTCATGAGAACCACTGCTGTAGACTATGTCAAGGGTTATAAAATTTTATAGTCTCAAATCAATCGTCTTCAAGTTAATCAAAAAGGAGATTATGCTGGGTCATCCTTACTTAATGTTAAAAGCCCTTTGAAAAGGGACTGGGGGCTTCCCCAAGGTCAGAGACTCTCTCCTGCTGGACTCAAAGAAGAAATTCACCTTGAGTTTCACCTCTACAAGAAAATTAAAATTGCCTGAGGGAGCTTGGAAGCAGACCTTTCACCAGTCAAACCTCTGATGAGAATGCATCCCCAGCTGCTGTGAATGTTACTGATAATAACTCAAAATTGTTCCTTCTTTGGAGAATTGCCCTGGGCCAATGGGAGCCATCTTTTCCAGGAGGTTATGTCCCTTTTGCCAGGGGCAGCCCATGGCCAATAATTGACTGATGCAGGGGTGCAAACGGCCAGCCTTCTTAACTCAAAGCATGGCTAAGTCTGTGGTGTAATTCCATCTTCAGAGCTTCCTGAGGGATCAGGTTAAAGCCAGACACAAAGTGGAGACCACATCCTTGTTTAGCCCCTTCCTCCATCTTACCCTGCCCCTCTTTCTCCTGAGAGTTTTTATTCAATTATCACATCACTTAAATACCCGTTTCAGGCTCTGCTTTTAGGGATCCGACCTAAGATGACCCTCAACGGAGTAATAGAGTCCTTTAGTGAAATCTGTACTCTTTCATTTGGCATTAGGCCTTCTGTGATCAGACCTGGCACACCCACTTCCCCACCTTGTCCCCCACATCTCCCTTCCCTTGTGCTATGCTGGTGCAGAGCATAGTAGATCACCGAACTGAGTACTGAGTCAGGCATACGTTCCTCCATTTCCCACCTCCGATCCTTTTCTGTGTTCTTCCTCCTTCTGGGCCTCCCTTCTCTGCCTCCCTCATCCACACACATTGAAGCATCACCTATACTTACTTCAAGTACTGCTTTCGTGAAACCAGAAGTCCCATTTCTCACCTTTGACCTTTTGGAGTACTTCCTATCTTCCTCTAATGACTCGAATCAGTTTCTGCTCAGTAATTTTAGGGTAACACTAAGTTAAATGGCACTATTTCTGTCTCAATTAAAGCCCCAAAGTCAACAGGTATCAAATAGTCCGCATCCAAAGTGGTGTGAGACCACCCCAGCAGGACTTTCAAAGGAGGTAGCCGAGATCTGGGACTCACCGCCAAGGTTGTTAGAAAGGCTGGGAGGCTGAAGGAGCTGGAGGTTAGGAGGAAAGAGCTATTGGTGAGCTGAGTCTCATCTCCCCATATGTTGAGGGTGGGATATGGTGACTGGGTTTAGGACTTATGCCTGGGAAACCTAATGGTTCAAGGGCTGCTCTTGGCCACCTGCTTTGATGGCAGGTGAATCAGTGTTTATAGGGGCAAAGGATGCTAAAAATTTCCCATGGATAATCTGGGGACCAACTGGGATTAACTTAGAGTCTTTCCAAAGGAGTGGCCTAACAGATGCCCAGAGATTGAGGACTGATGAAATGTCAGCCGGAGAGTACCACACTCATGTCAGGGAACAATGACAGATGAGAAAGCCCAGTAATGGGTTTGGAGCAGGGTGTCTCCAAAGAACCCACAAAGGTCTTCACAAGAGGAAGAGGCAGCTTTGTATACATGTCAAGCCCAGGGAGACCACCACTAGAGTATGTGACAGTATCAGGCAAGTGAAACCTGTCCTGCTCCATACCTTTCCACCCCAAAACTCGGAGGGGAAGAAGTGGCCTGGTAAGTTGGGGAAGAGAAATGAGGCTCTACTGTGGAAAAAGAAGAAAAGCAAGTGAAACATGCCCTTCCCCTTCCTACAGCCAGAGTCAGGCCCTATCTGGGACAGGCAGACAGGGAGATGCTTCAAATTTACATAAGGTGCCTCTCTGACAATATGCAGACTGAACTTAAAAAACGAATAAGCTTTATTATGGAAAATTTCAAACATATCCCCAAGTTATGAGAATACTATAATGGACTCCCAGGTGCCATCGCTCAACTTCAGCAATTATCAACACATGGCCGATCTTGTGTCATCTGTACACTCACCTTTATCCCTTCCCCCTAATAGACTGGGCATTTTAATTACCAAATGAAATTTTTTTTTTTTTTTTTACCAAGCAAATGAGAACTTTTTACTGCCAAAGAATCATTCGTGTTGGTTCTGTGTGGCCTTAAGATAGTGGTTTCCCCTCTCTGTGCCATAGTTCTGCAAGGTCATGATCCTTGTCCTTCTGATCACACATAAGATACTGGAGGTCCTCTGGGAAGGATCTCATGCTGTGTGATTGGGAGACAATGATGATGATGATGATGATGTTGATGAGGCCCAGGATCAGAGAGTAAATTGATGGTGTGTCCGTGGTTGGAGTATGGGTGATGTGTAATTGGCACGTGGGTAGCATGTGGGTGCTGCATCGGTGGTATGTAAGTGGAGTGTAGTGACATGTAGTTGTGTTCTGGTGTGTGGCTGTCATATGTGTGGTATGTAAGTGGAAAATTGGGTGGTATGTGGTTGGCACATAGATGGAGGCTAGGGAGTGAGGTGTTTGGGTGTCTGCTGCTTCGTTCTGAGCTCAGGGTATGTAATGATTTATCTGATTTGCCCTCCCCTGTGTCTCCCCTCCTGGCAGCCGACGACATCTCATACATATCAAGGTTCTTATCACATCAAGAATTCATAATCATCCCAAAATATTCAATGGGGATATGAAATATTTACACACAAAGCACCAGATGATGAAATAAAATGAGCCTGTCCCCAGACCCTGGCAGAAACCTCTCTCCTGCAGGAACCTAAAGGAATGGGGCTGAGAAGCAGAGGTGTCTCCATGGGCCCTCATCTCTCCTCCCAGAGCTCTGGGGCCCTCAAGGCACATACTGTGTGTCCTTCTTTGGTGGGGAGAAGCAGATCTCCAGATTCCTCCTTGCTCCCTGTGTGTGCATCCTATCTCTAACCCTCCCTAGTAGGACAAGGATGTTTTTGCTTGGCAGGAGATGGCTGGGGTGGGGGGGCAGGAAAATTGAGAAAGGCTCGTCTCATATCATAGGAACTCAGAATCTTGGAAATGGAAGCAATCACAGAATTCATTCATCCTTCTCTCCACAAAATATTTCAGGGATCCTCATGTGTCTGTTTGCTTAACTCCAAGAATAGGGAGCTCATTACCCTCATTTACTAGCTGGTGACTCGTGGTTAGAAAGCTCTTCTTTGTATTGAAATGCCTGCAAACTCCAGTTGCCAGCCCTCTTCAGCCTGACAAACCTTCAGCTCCCTCTGAGGGTCACCTTGTCCATCCCCCTGCCAGTCTGGGTTCTCAGTGTCTTGAGGACCCTGCCAGCCGCCCTGGGATGCCCCAGAGCACAGATGGGCCCCTGAACAGCCGTAATGGCCTCGTCTGTTTAATTAGCATGCAATTAGCCTAATGCATATTTTAACATCACACCAGAGCTGCTCATCAATCATCTGTAGCTGGAGACAGACAGACAGACAGTCAACCTATAGAGCCAGGAGGAAGAAGTTCTTCTCAGTGACTTTTCAGGGGCGCAGCTCCCCCAGAGGGTTGCAGAGCAGGCTGGAGGGCTGTGCTATGTTAAAAGCCCCAATGTCCTTCCCTCTAGCTTCCTGGTAATAATGTCGACTCCTCAAAGATACTGTCTCCCCTATCAGGTTGGAGATCCTTTGAGGACAAGAAGCCTGTCTCCTCACTCCACCTGGAACTCTTGGCTAAGAACCATGATCCAGAACAGAAAGAGCGGTGGACTAGGAGTCACTGAATACATATGTTATGTTGACCAAACCGTGTAGTTTGGCATACTATGTTTGTTTCCACCATGGTGGAGTGGAGAGAACAGAGGCTTGCAAGCTAAATCACAGTTCCATTTCAGCTCTACCACAGGCTAGCTGGGCGATCTTAGGAAAGTGTCTTAACCTCTCTCAGCCTCCATCTCTTCAAATGCAAATGGATTATAGCAATACTTACCTTATGGGGTTGATGGGAGAACGAAATGAGTTAACACAGTGCCAGCAGTTATTGATTCTTAAGACACAATGCTTTCCTCCCTCCCTTCCTCCTTCTCTTCCTCTTTCCCTTCTTTCTCAGACTGTCTCGAATTCACAGGACACTTCGTGGACTCTGGCCACTCTGCCGGATCCCTGGGAGACAAAAGAACCCTTCTTATCAATTCCGAGTGGGGAGAGCTGGGGTTTGTACTGAGCAGTGGGGTGTAGCCTTGGGTGGGTGAGGCAGGGCATTCCTGATTGCCACATCTTCTATGAGGGTAAATTGGAATGCGACACTGTTACTGTCAGACCCCAAGAGGCAGAACACAGAGGAACCTAAATATTTTATGGTCAAATTCATCAATAATGGAGACTGAGACTAAATTACATAACTGTCACCTTTCTGTTAAATAATATTTTCTGCGGGGGGGGCTAGAAGGGGCATAGTGGCCTTTATTGCAAGTCATAAATGATTTAGGCCAGCAAATAAAAGGGATCAGGAGGAGAAGGGAGAGGGGGTTTTCTAGGATCACCTAACTCATCATCTGGGATGACTGGAAGGAATCTGAAAGCTGGGAGGGTCTTGGGGGAGAGGGTGCTGGGCATACCCACAGAAAGGCTTTGGGTGTCGGGATGCACTTTCCAGAGCAAAATAGTGTGGTTAGCGTGCTACCTGAGTCTCACTGTAGTTCTTCCTTTTACATAGAGATGAACAGAGAGAAGCTCAGAAACAATCAGAAATCAGGGGTTATGTCTCTTCATAAAATAGAGAGGTTACTCTGAGTGCAGGTACCTGTCTCCACCATCAGACCAGGAACTCCCTGAGGCAAGAGTTTTTTCTCTCTCATCAGATTGAGGGTTTCCTGAGAGCAGCAGCTATGTCTCCTCCATCAAAATTGGAGCCCCTATAGGTGCTGTGTCTTCCCCCATGGAACTGGTGGGTCTCAGCTCCAAGGCCAGGGCCTATGCCTTTGTCATCAGAGAACACCCTGGGAGCAAGAGTGCTCCCCGTCCATAAGACTTGGGTGTCTTTGAGGGTGAAGGATGTGCCCCTCTGACAAACCTGGGGCTTCCTGATGACCTGGGCATGATCTGAAGTCTGACCTGCTGCCAGATCAGGGGTTCCTGGAGGACAGGCATTCTGTAACCCTGATGAGAGTGGGACCCCGTAGGGAGGAACTGCGCCTCCTCTATTAGACTGGAATTTCCTGAGGTCTTGGCTTATGCCTTCTCCATCAGACTGGGGAGCCCCTGAGGGCACATGTGGTGTCTCCCCCTCAGACTGGATGTTCCCTGAGGGGAGTGCCTAAACCCTTTTCCTTACCTTCCTCCTTTGCTCATCGGAGGAGGGAAGGGATGAGGCTAAGTAGGCAGCAGGCAAGCCCTCCCCTCCTCAGAAGGGAGCCTCGGTGGGCATGTGTGCAAACTCACCCTGTACTGTCAGCCCTCAGTGGGAAGGGTGAGGGCTGGGAACGCTGTGCCCGCTAAGTGTATAATTACACAGTACTTGGGGTAATTTTCCTCTTCCTCAAGAAGCGCACGTTGGCCCTGATTTTCCTATCTGTAGATTGTAAGCTCGTAATTAGCAACAAATTACCCACACAAGTGACAAATTTTTGTGCTTTCAAGTAAACAGACAAAATACCCACAGTTCATAAATTGCCTCTTGGTGCAGCAGGCACCTGGCTCCCGGCAATGCCCAGCCTGCCCACACGTGGCAGGGAGAGGGGTGGAGAGCCAGCAGGAAGGCCGAACCTGTAGTCACAGGGATTAACGGTAGACTGGCTTGCCTTTAGAATCAGTTCTTCCTGTTCACTGACCAGCCCCAGCAAGTCAGAATCTTTGGTCCAGGTCAGCTTCATGGTCTCTGACATGGGTGTGGAGTGCTAGCCCTGAGGATAAGAAATAGGTCTCCATCCCCCATCTGTCATCTAGGAGCTCACTGAAACCAGTTTTGTGTCTTCTCTCAGCCACTATCACCTCTCTGGGTACCACAGGCCCACTGAGCACTACCTCTTACTTGCCTTTGAACACAATTCTTAACCTATTTTTATGCCATGGATCATTTGGAGCCAGGGCATTTAAGGAAGTGATTAAGGTTAAGTAAGGTCATAAGAGTAGGACCCCAATTTGATAGGACTAATGTCCTAATAAAAAGAGCAAGAGACACCAGATCGCCCCTGCCCTAGCCTGGCCACATGCTCATAAAGGAAAGTTCATGTGAGGACACCGAGAAGACAGCTATCTGCACTCCAGGAAGAGAGGCCTCACCGGAAACCAACCCTGGGGGCACCTTGATCCCAGACTTCCAGCCTCCATAACTGTGAGAAACTAAATGTCTATTGTTTAAACCACTGAGTCTGGAATTCTGTTATGGCGTCCTGAGCAGACTAACATGCCAGGTAAGTTCTCTGAGCCTATTTCCTCATTGGTAAAACAGGGGTAACCTTCATGCCTCCACATAGGACTGTAAGGATTAAATGAGACAAGGTATGCAAAATTCTTATCTATGTCCCTAGCATATAAGTGTTCAATTGCTGTACTATTATTAATATTTTAGGATTTGGGTAAGTTAGTTTTTACTCTCTTTGCCCATCCTCTTCATGTTGGTTCATATCATTCCCACCACACTTCTAGATTTGACGAACAGTCATTTAACAAGAATCAAATTCCTGTGCTCCCCAATTGTCTTAAGCTAATACTACCCAAATACTATCTAATAACTATAATGCCTATACCCTCCTGTAGATGAGACACCTTGCTACTGGAAGCAACAGGATCTAAGGCTTACACGCCTTGTTACCCTTTCTGATCTTAAGACCTTCATCTTTGAAAGGAAGTTTATAACACTTATCTAATTGTACTAAAAAGGAGTAGTATTTGCAAGATACCTGGCCCAAGCATCTGGTACCTGTGGACACAATGTTAGGAGAGTTGTTATTGTCCCTGGGAATCTGTTGCTTTGGTGGCCCTTAATGGAATACATGTCCATGCATCATGGCCTTGTGTATTCCCCTCCCACATTAACCGTGGGCTGGCCTGAGACCTGCCTTAACCAATAGACTATGGTGAAAGTGATATTGGGTCAATTCCTAGCTAAAATCTTAAGAAGGCCTGGCAGCCCTGATGTGCTAGAGTTGGCTCATAGGACTTATAAGAGTTGATGTTAAATTTTCAAGAATTTTATGAGTTCATTGACATCAAGTTTGTAGCTTGAAATTAGCCTTGGTGGAAGTATTTATTTATACCCCCAAATTGACAAATATTACCAATCGGGTCCTTCTCTCCCACTTTTCCTTCCTTCCTTCCTTCCTCCCTCCCTCCCTCCTCTCTTTTCCCTTCCCTCCTTCTTTCCTTCCTTCCTTTCTTCCTTCCTTCCACTTTCCTTCCTATTTCTTTTTCTCCTGTAGAGCCAGTTACCAGCACACCCCTGCCTGGTAGCTTCCACTTTTGGACTTTTGTGAACCCTGAACTAGCACCTAAGTTCAGCTACCCTTCAGGAAAGACCACCATGAGGAAAAGCCCCATGGCAAGGGAGAGGCCCTGAGACAACATGGAAGAGGACCAAGGGACCTAGAGAAAAGACCCGATTGAGCCATTCCAGACAGCTCCCTGCCTTTTAAGCCTTTCTAGCTGGGGTGTCACCTATGAATGAAGAGGTCATGCGCATTCCAGCCCCAGGAGACATCCCATGGATCAGAAATGAGCTGTCTCTGCTGTGACTGACTTTCTGACCCACAGAATTGTTTTAAAGGTTTGTTGTTTTAAACTATTAAGTTTTGGTGTACTTTAGGACGCATGAATAGATAAAACTGCTGTCTAACCTTAGGCAAGAGGCCAGATGGCTTCATGTCCCTTACCATGGTCTTTTCATTATGTGGCTTCTCATCCCCTTACCTGGATTCTAGGCCAAAGGAGAGGTGCTCAGCTCTCCTCACCCCACCAGGGGCTGCCTCACTTGCCCCTGAGCCACCCTGATCTTCCAGGGATTCCCAGAGGGTGTCCCCATGCACAACCCTCCCACATCTCAATTAAGAACACAGGGTGATTTGAAGTGAGGGGATTCTGTTAGGGAGGCCCTCTGGGGCGGAGAGAGGAATGAGCCCCCTCCCTTCCCTGTTGACATTTGAAAAGGACAGAATTAGGAGGAAGGTAAATGTTACTCTTCTCTTCTCCTGGGAACTAGGGAAAAGGAAGGCAGATCCAGGGTTCTGATCGTTTCAAGTTCAGTGAGGGTGCTGGGGTGCTGGGCATGAGGTCCCTGCAGGATGAGGGGTTGAGCTGGCTTAGCATCCTGCAACGGAGCTTTCTGGGGCTAATGTGGGGCGAGACTACCCTCTCCATCCTGTTTCAGCACCCCTAAGGCTGGGTAGATCCAGGGGTCCCAGTCTGGGTTGATGTCACCAATCTGCGGGATGTTTCCCAATTCCTGACAGCTGCTAATTTCGGGGATTTGTGAGTGAGAAATTGGAAATCTGAGAATTCTTGGAAATTTCCAAAATCATAAATTACTCTGTATTTTTTATAACACTATATTTACATGTTTTAAATAATGAGTGACCATAAATAATAAACAGTGAGTCCTTTTTCTATAATAAGGTTATGCTAAAAGTTTCAGAGGTCTTTTGTTTTCTTTAAAAAAAAGATAACATATTAAATGCATGGTTGATAATTACTATGAACCAATATATTTTGACAAGATTATTTATTTCAGTAACATGTAAAATTGTTCCCTCATGATATAGACATGATAAAAGGAAATATTAAAATAAAGAAATATTAACACAAAATTAATGACAAATAAGTTATTAAAATAGAAAAATATGAATATTTAATATTTTAAAAATTTCATTCTTAAAGTGAAAATTTTAAAACACACAAAACATTAATTGATTTATCTGACAGTCTTGATCTTTGTTTTTCAACAAACTTTCCAGATATAGAAAAAAATATTTTGTGTTGACATGCTTGAATCATCAAAAAAAAATGTCTAAAGTATCTTTAGACATTAGGGCACACATAACTTCATATATGTTCTTTTCTTTTCTTAAAAAATGAATATACTTTGTCTGCTTGCCCTGATTTTCTTTTTGCCATTGAAATTGATATTGCTTTTGCTCATTCAGATTTTAGGTTGGTTTCTGATTTTGTCTGAGAATTTCACAACATTCCTATTTTCTTCTCTTTGCATTTCTTCCATAGCAAATATTCAAACTCTGGAAAATGCCACTGACCATGACTGGATAGTCCTTGAAGAATACAACATTCAGATCCTAGCAAGGTAACAGCACTACACATACTAAAATTGCCAATTTAAGGGCTAATTTTGCTTGGAATATTGCTCATAGGATTTGTAGAAAGTATACTATGCACACAAACCTATCGATATTTATTTTATTTGCAAGAATGACTCACCATTGGCAGCAGACAGGGCCACAAACATACATCGATGTAATGGCAACAGCTACAAGCAAGACCTACTGATTAGATGGTAAGAGTCTCACCTCTGAGCTCCCAGAGATGTTGATGTCAACCTTCAACTGCATGTATCAGAGTTTCCAGTTCTTGCTTTCAGCTGATCCCCTCAAACCAGTAACACCTTCGTGTGGATTGTAAAATTTTAGTTTTTACAGGAGAATTATAATATTTTTTCCCATTTTTCAGTTTTCTCGACTGATATTTTGGGGGATTTTGGATGCGACAAAGAGAATTCCTGAGAAATGAAGAGAAGACATTGCTGCATTGTAATACTAGGTCTGCAATAGTTTAAGAGATTTGAACTTTTCCCAAGGAGAGTGAACTCTTGACATGCCTGCTCCTATATGGATGCTGTTTAATGACTAGAAAGGTCATTAAAGAGAGAACTGAACTCTGGTAGAAAGACCACCCAACCCCACTGGCTCCCCAATTCCCTGCCTTCTCTGCTGAATTCTTACAAGGTAACATTCCTCAAGAGACTGTTTTAGCTCTCTTCTTGCCTTTATCTTCATGCTCTCTGGGGCACCCCAACCATGATCTTGGTTTCAATGCACTGATGAAACCCAAATTCACATCTCTAGCCCAAACCTCTCCCACTTACCTAAAGACCCATTTGCAGGGTTTTTGCTTCCTATCCACGTAACTCCAGACTTTTCTGGTTTAGAAGTCTGAATGTTCAAGGCAGGAATGCTTCCACAGGGGACAGAATGATTCCATTGAACTGGAAGACAAGTTTGTCACCAGGCCCTTTTTGCTTCTCATGCGAAAAGGAGGATTGTAGTGTTGGCTGGGGGTGATTGACACTAATTATCATTGGAATCCAATGGGATAGGGAGGTGCCTGGGGCATCTCCTAGTACATCTAGGAAGGCCATGACAACACTAACCAGGCAACACAATGAAAAGCTCAGCAGTTCTTCAGAGAGGAGATTAAGATTATTCTACCAGATAAAGAGCTCTGACTGGCTGAAGTACTTGTGAAGGGCGAATGGAACATGAAATGAAATGACTAATACCAGCTATGGTCTTGTGATTAGATGCAGAAACAGAAATTATAGTATCCACCCATGTTGTACTTCTTGCTTTGGATATATTGATCTGTTTTAACAAAATTTTCTTCTTTCCTTACATCTTCATCCCCCATTATTTTTATATGGGGGTGTTTTTGATGGTTTTCTTTGCAATTTGTCAGATGGATTATGGAATATCAAGATGGGAGTATAATGGAATTAGAAAGAGAATGGACATCCCAGTTATCCTGGTGTAATTACTGATATGAATTTAGGTTGGCCCCTTTAAACAAAAGGGTAAGTTTTTGTTTGTAAAGAATAATTACATGATGTTAGGTGGAAGCAAATTTTTGTAGTGGCAGTCATGGTGGGTAAGTTTAAGAATGGGAGAAGGGTATATGTTGATCCTGGGCAACCAAGAGGTGGGCCATTGTGGATATTTGTCATTCTTCTTGGCTATCTATGGTCTTTAAACCTTCTTTCTTTATTTGAGACCTTCATACCTCACGTGTCTGCCTTTCCCCTAAGTAGAAGCCAGAGCTCATTTTCCCAGGGCCCCTTGCACAGGTATGTAATTAGACTCCATTGAACAGATAAACCCAGGAAAGTCTCTGAGGAAGCAAGGCATGGAATCCATCTTTGCGATTGCAGCAGCACAGGCATCCAGCTTCCAGAGGTTGTGCTGGCAAAGGTTCTAGGTAGTACCACCCTTAGACCCGGGTGAGAGGGATCCCTGCATTTTAGAGAGTCCTGCTCCAGTTTTTCTCCAGCCACACTTTCCCACTCAGGGCCAGGAATCTGTAGGACCAAGGGACATACCTACTCACAGCTCCCCCACCCCCACCCCTCTACATCATACTGCGAGAACCGGGATCCCAAATTCCCTGTCCTAATGGCCCCAGGCCCACTTGCAGGGCCTGTGCCGCCCTTTTCCCTGGGTCTGTCTTTTGGGAGTGGATCAGGCTACTGTTGTGTGCCCTAATGCCTGAGGAGCACGCAAGGGGTCTTTGTGGGTAGCATAAACAGAGCATGGACCTGTGGGCAGGAGTGTCTGAACACAAGCACAGGGTGGGGCTGGGGGGAAGAGAGGGAAGGGGATGGTGGCACAGTTCTGAGGAGTTTCTGGATTCGAAATCTGAAACTGACCGTCCTGGTTGTTAGGAAGGCATATTTGTTAAGGTAAGAGAATATGTGGAAGCTTGCATTTTCCAGAAATGCTGACAGTAGTGTTACTTGTCCCACTTACTCTATCAGATCTTCGCTATTCCCCACCAAGAGGCAGTCTTTCTTTCCTTCCCTTGAACCCGGGCGGGACTTTGTGACTGCTTTGACGAATAGAATGTGGCAGAAATGACACCACATGACTTCCAATGCCAGATATAAAAGGCAAAACAACTCTCTGGAAGTCTCTTTCTTAGAACACTTGCCCTTGGAGCCCCTCCACCATTCTGTGAGGAACCCCAAACCAGCCCACATGAAGAAGAGACAGATGGAGAGGCCCATGTGGAGAGAAACTGAGGCCTCGGCCAACTATCAGATATGTGGGCGAACAAACCTGCAGATGATTCCAGTCCCCAGCTTTCAAACCTTCCACCTGAGGCCTCAGACATCATGGGGCAGACACATTCAGGATCTGAATTCCTAATCCACAGAATTTATGAGCACAATAAATGTTTGTTTTATACCACTAAGTTTTGGCATAACTTGTTATGTAGCCATAGTAACTGGAACATATTTGAATAGATTTCACTTAATAGACTGTTAGATTTATAACTTTAAAATGTTTTGATACACAGTATACGAGCCTCTATTTGCACTCTTTCCCTGGGTCCTGCAAATGTTAGACACTATCTTTAGTGTTTGGTGCCCAGTGTCATTAGTACAGGCTGTGGGGTTTGTGCCAAGTCACAGGAATAGGAGAGTATCCACTGCAGCAAGCCTCAGGTGTCATTTGGACTCTGTTCCTGGCTATGTGGCCTCCAAGCCATGTCCTCTGGTCCTCTTAGAGATTTCGTGAGCCACCTAATATCCTTTGTAAATTTCTCTTCTGCATAAAGAGCCATCAGAGTGGTTTCTGTTGCTTGCAGCTAGAAACCCTGATTGAATTGGAAATTGGCTCCAGGTTATTTCACTTTGATTCAGTTCAACAGACATTAATTGAGTATCTGCCACATGGCCGGACCTATTTTAGGCAACAGTGATACAAATGAATAAGACAGAATCTTATTATTATACAATAGCTAACATTCACTGAGCAATTTGGATTCTGTTGGACACTGTGCTAAGCACTTTTCCCTACTATATCTCAATTCTCATAAATACTTTACGGGATAGATACTGTGATTAGCCTCACATTGGAGACAAAGAAACTGAGACTCGGAGAGGTTAAGTAACTTGTCCAAGATCACACAGCTAGTAGATGGCGGAGCTGAAATTAATAATTAAATGGTAGATGTGGGGCCATCTGACTGCAGTGGCTGTGCTTTTAAGCATTTGCCTCCAGGCGACATCTGTGGTTGCTGAGTGAAAACATAGATAATGTCATTATAATTTCAAGATATTAAGGGTATTACTCCAGGAGCATGGAGGAGGAGTACTAGTGGTGATCTAGGAAGACTTCTGGGAAGAGATATTGCCTGAAATGAGTCATGAGGGAGGGAAGAACTGATTAGACAAAGAGGTTGCGCAGGGCCCTCTAGACTATGGGAACTGCATGTGCAAAGGCCAGAAGCATGAATTGGCATGACGGGCATGGCCATATTGCAGTGTGTATGGGGCAGTGAAGGGGATGAAGGCAGGGTCCAGATCCCACAGAGGTCGCGTGCTAAGCTGACGATCCTGAACTTCATCCTGGAGGCTGTGGAGAGCCATGGAGGGATTTTCAGTGGATTTGCAATATGGAAATCTCTGGCAGAGCAGGACAGGTTGTAGGGTACGTGGACTGCAAGCAGGGAGCTATTATGCCTTTGCATAATCCAGGTGAGAAACGAGTAGGATATCACTGAAGCTATGGTGATAGAAAGAGGAAACGTGTGGAGGGGATGGATATGTGAGATATGGAGGAGCTCTTGAACGTGAATTTTAAGAAGAAAGGAAGAGCTCAGGGTCCCAGGTGTTTGCCTAGGTGATGGGAGTAATGGTGAGCCATTTATTAAGATAAGAAAAGAAGGAAGAAGAATGAGGTTGTAAGTTTTAAGCAGAGAGATGGGCAGCCTCAGGGAGCCCTGGGCTGATGACGAAGCTAATAACAACTAACAATTACTAAGTGCATGAAGCACACTAGGCTTTGTGCTAAGAGCCAGCCTCATAGGGACATGGTGAAGATTAAGTGAGTTAATACACATGAGGGGTTTAGAACAGTGCTTCTAACAAAGTAAGCACTCTGGAAGAATTTGCTGTTATTACTATTACTAGTCTTGTTTTATAGACAAAGAAACTGGGCATAGGAAGGTGAGGTAGCTTATCCAAGGTTATGCAGCCAAGAAGTGGCAGCCTGACTTCAGGGCAGTGCCCTTGACCTCATACCATGCTGTCTGTGGGTCACAGAGTATGAGTAGTGGTCAGAGCCATGGGGTGGATGAACTCACACTGGGTGAGTGTGAAGGGGATAAAAGTGAGGACCAAGAGCAAAGGTTTAGGGAACAGTGACAAAGCTGCCCTCACAGACCCTTGGCCACTTGTGTGTCCTAAGGGCCTCTCCAGTGCCCACACTCTAACATACATACTGCCTACCCCTGGAGTGTTTTTAAATAATATATCCTCAGTATATTCCTGTGTTGCACTGAAGAAGCTCAGCTTCAGTCCTTCTGGAAGAGCAACGGTCCCAGGCCCACCTTGAAAGACCCTGGAGTTCCCAATAAAGTCCTCCAGCAAGGAATGATGCTGAGTGTCCTCTTCTGAAAGGTGAGGACACATGTAGCACCTCATAAAAGGTTGTGCTGAAAGTTGAGATTATACTGTACCTATACTCCATAAAGCTTAGGCATTATTATTATTATTATTATTATTATTATTATTATTAATACTATTATTATTAGCCATCATCATTATTATTATTATTGGTGCTCATGTTTGAATCTCCAGAGTTTAACACGGCATCTAGGACTTAACAAATACCCATGGAATAAATGTCAAAATTCGAGCACCTTGGTTCTGGTGCTAGCTTCCTCTTGGGTGAGTTGCTCAGAGCCTCGTCTTCCTCATCTGCAGATTGGAGAAACGAATCCCCACCTCATAGAATGCTCAGGATTAAATGAGAGAATATGGGCCTGTACTTTGAGGACTGGTGAGTGTTCTACAAATGTAGTGCATAGACATGCTCTATCTTCCCTCATCACAGGCGATGAGCAACAGACTGGGGAAGGCGAGTGGGAGGCTGCCTTGAACCAGTGGGAAGCTCAGTTCCTTGTCAGACAAGTGGGGCGAGGTCAGCAGGGTGGCTGGGAGGATGTGGGCTAGGTGTGGGCGACCACTGATTCACCAGGTCCAGGAGGGATCATTGAGGCTAATGGACTGTGGCCTCCCCCATGCCTATCCCAGCTCATGTCTAATGGTTTGGCATTCAGTGGTGTTGCACCTGGCTGTATACTTGCCTCTGCACATATGTGTGTATACATCTATGGGTGTTCACACATGGAGGAGGCTCAGCTATCTCCCAGAGTAAGGCAACGGAAAACATGAAATCTTTGAGAAACCTCGTCTTACTTGCAGTAGAGATCATTGTAGTACTTGGAGCATTTGAGTTTATTTGGGGGTCTCTCCTGATATCTGTAAGCCAAGCATGTGCATGTTTCTGTGTGAGCTGCTTAACAGTGCCCATGAGCCACACATGGACAAATGGTGGGGCCAATGATGATGGTTAGCCTGGCGGTTAGGTACTGTGGTGAACATGGGCGGTGATAATGTCAGTGGTGTTAAGGGTAGGAAGATAGCCTCTTGGCTGCCCCTTGCACACATTGTAGCCACTTTTCCTGTAGGTTAAGCCCTTCTTTGAGAAGGAATGGTGATGAGGAGGAGGTTGGGAGGAGGAGAAAAAAGGAGAGGCATCCTCACCTCTCAGCATCCAGTGTTTAACCAGCAGCCTCTCCCTGACAATCAGCTCTCGCGATATCATTTTTTTCCTCTAGAAAGCAGTTCACTTCTGCTGTGTGATTGGAGAGGTGGGTAATAGGTGGCAACAACTCCCTGCTTAGGTATTTTTACCTAAGTGTAGAGAACACACTCAGCCTGGCCCTTTCTCTAGACCTTTGCTCAAACTGCTCCACCACCCAAAACACCTTCCTTTCAGGTTGACATCTCATCTGTCCCTAAAGGCTCAGCTCAAATGCATCTCCTTTATCACGCCTTCCTAGAGCTTGCGTGATGGAATTAAATTCTCTATTCTTGGCATTCCTAACTTGCAAAGACAACTGTGTAGCTCTGAGGCTAATAAATCTGGGTAGGCCAAAATTACATTGTAAATTGGGTCAATGTCTTTCTCTGGTTTAGACAATAATTTATTGGGGTTCAGTTTTGTGTGGCCCAAGATACCAAGGCCTGGTCCAGAGGTGTGTTAGTGAATGTTTAACAACTAGCTCTCTGGGGGTAAGTCTGATTTGTACCATTTACCGATTTCCATGGTATAAATAATCCTGCTACAACTGACTTAAAGCTATCAACGTGACACCACTGAAGGTACAGTTGAGAAGAGATGTGTACAGTCTGTGAGCTGGTTTGAACTGGTTCCATTATACAATTGTTGATTCATGTCTATGCCCCACAAATGTTGACATCAGCTAGTGCCTGGCACATAGTAGGCCCTCAATACATGTTTGAATGAATGAATCAATGAATGGATGAAATGCTGGATGAGTGGGTGGGATTAAATCAAGTACCTAGAACAGTGGTGACTCGTGGCTGGTTTTGGCAGGCAGAGGTGGGAGGAGAGAAGAGGTTGTGTCTGTGTTGGGCAGGAGCATTGGTGGTCAGTGCCAGGAAGATCCAAAGTATCCCTGCCCTCCACCCAGAGGGCCTTCCTGCCACCCTCAGGCTTCCCCCAGTGCTGAGGCCACTTTGTGTTCTCTCATAAATAACCTATAATACTGCTGAATGAGGTTTTCTTGTTGGGACTTTTTTTTTTTTTTTTTTTTTTTAGCCCCACTAATGAATTATTAGGAAAACCCAAGCTATGCTCCAGGCCAGGGAGGCTGGGTGAGCAAAGTGGGGGTGGGAGGGTGTCGAGGTCACTCTCATTGGGAGGGAGAAGGGAGATGGAGATGTCTCCTCCAGCCTGGGAAGGGGCAGAGATCTGGGGGCCTTTGGGTCCTGTGTCCCTCAGGGCTGCAGTGCCAGATGAGGATATTTGTGGAGGCTGGATGGTAGGTACTGAAGCCCTGAGGGTTTCTGGGGCCTATTTGTGGTCCTTAAGAAGGCTGCCATTGAGACCCCTCAGAGCCTGTCTCTGGCAGCTGGGCTGACTGAGACCTGGCTCAGGGTTTAGGAGCCAAGGCAACAAGAGTCAATTACTATAGCAACCGCAAGGCTTTGAGGCCCCTTTTTCTGAGTCCCAGATCCTTCTATGACCCTGGAGACTCCTCCCAAACATAACTAAGTCTGATTTCTCAGCACTCTGACAAGTGGAGACTTGGGATCAGAATTTATTTGACTTGAAAAAATAAAATAGTATGACATTTATTGCATGTGGATGTTGCAGAGTAAATTCAAACCCACTCCAGTGCAGAGGGACCTGAGGGCCTCTGCCTGACGGGGCCTGAGCTGAGAGGTACGCACAGGCCCCTGTTGGCTAGTGGGCCTGGCCAGGCAAAGCCAAACCCCAGGTCAGGCCTCCCAACTGCTTGGAGGGTCCAGGAGGCCACAAGGGAAACACTGGAGGAATTTTATTTTTTAAAAAACGTACTTGAAAATCACATTTGTTTATTTCTGATTGTAAAAATAATACATACTGCTTGTAAGAAAATTGGGGAAAAAATAGAAACACATAAAGACAGAAATGCAAATCACCCATAATCCCATCGCCCATGATAATCATTAAAATGGTATTATCTGTCCTCATCTTTATTCTATATATGGCTTTTTCCATAATTGAGGCCATATTAATATTATTTATATGATTTATATCCTGTCTATGGCTTAGGCCTCTGAGCTCTGGATGGTGAGAAAATGAAGAACACGCAAACATAAACACTCCCACGCAAACACACACACTCACATGTTAATTTGCACAGACAGTGGAGAATGGAGCAGGGGAAAGAACACTCAACTGCAGTAAGTCTCTACTATACTACTTAAGAACATCACAGCCCTGAAGAAATTATTTTATCCTCCGTGCCTCAGTTTCTTAATCTGTAAAATGGAGTTGATGAAAGAAACCTTATTTAATGGTGTCCTAGCATTTTTTGGAGGGTCAAATGTGAAAGTCCTTTATCAGCTGTAGTTGTATCGTTAGGCTATGCAATGGAGTAAAAAGAATTAAGAGCTCCAGCATTTGGCATCTAATTTGCTGTGTGGCTTTGTGCTAGTTCTTTAGTTTTTCTAGTCCTTAGCTACCTACTTAGCTAAATGAGGGACTGGACTATGTTTCCTAATAATACAACTAATAATTTGTAGCGTGCTTACTATGTGGTGGCACTGTACTGATCACGTTATGTGCATTTTCTCATTAATCCCCTGACAGCCCTATGAGTTGGCACTATTCTTATCATCGTTTCACGGATGAGGAAACTGAGACAGAGAGAGATTACGTAACTTGCTCACAGTTGCTCATCTAGTAAGCAGTAGAGCTAGGATTAAAAAAAACTCGAGCACTGCTGTCAATCAAACTCCTATGATGTTAGAAATGTTCTCTATCTGCATTTTCCAATGCAATAGCTACTGGCCATGTGTGACTACTGAGAACTCAAAACGTGGCTAGTGTGACTGAGAAACTGAATTTTAAATTTTACTTTGTTTAATCTTAAGTACCCATTAGGGTGTCAGCCTTTGGCTCCTCTTCTTTGTGAGAGGTGGGCCCTGAGTGGTGAAGACTATAGACTCTACAGCCTCTGGAGCCACTCTCTTGATTTGTATATCAGCTTTGTCACTTACTAGCTATGTGACCTTGAGAGTGTGACTGAGCCTCTCTGTTCCTCAGGTCCTCTCTAAAAGGATGATAAATCTACCCACTTCGTAGAGTGGTTGTGAGGGCAAGTGGCCTTTAGGCTGGGCATTTTATGCTTATTTCATGGTACACATATTCCTTCAGATCAGCCCTGGGGTAAGGGATGGAAAGGATGAGAAGCTATGCTAGGCAGTCCCCGCAGGGCTGAGTGGGAAGGTCCCTTAGCATCTCCCTTCCATGCCCAGGGCCAGATGTGGCTTCCAAAGACCCCGGGACTGTGGGAGTGGAGGATCCCTGGGGAGAACCAGGGGAGCCAGCTAATGAGCTGAGTTAATCAAAAGGCAGCCAGTACTCCCGGGCTCAGGCTCGTGGTATGTCTGACGAAAGCGTGCGAGGCGGGGCCCGGGACTCCTCCCTTCCTCCAGCAATTTGCGGGAAGGGGGAGCTTAGCCGGGTGCGGGGTCCAGGCCAGGTGTGACCTAGAAGATGAGGGGCCAGAGAGGAGCGGGAGGCCAAAGAGGGCTGAGGGTGGGTGAGAAGAGAAGGAGCGGGAGAAAGGAAGTACAGGGTAGGATGACACAGCTTGACACGGGGTCTGGTCAGAACAGAGGGCGCTGCAGCAGCGCCACTCTGAACGTGGGAGGTGGGCGCCATTCCTGTCGTATTCTATGTGAATGGCGCCCCCTGGAGTTTATGACACGCAGCGTGTGTGTGTGTGTGTGTGTGTGTGTGTGTGTGTGTGTGTGTGTGTGTCTAGGATTATTCCACCTCCAGATTTCCTTCCCTACCCACTTTACATGGATCAAAAAGAGGTTATGGCTAAAGGAAAAAGAATTTGCTGAGGAGGTTAAATAGAAAGGGAATACAGAGAATCACCGGCCCCGTCCCTTGGCCCACCTTAGTCCCCCCTCCCCCATGACCTCAGCTTCACTCCTCCTCCCCTTTCCTCCTTTCTCTTCACATCCCAGTCTGTCCTTTCAAGCTTGAGAACATTTGATCCTGCTTCTGCAGAGCTGCCCTGGAGAAGGTGAGGAAGTCCAGCTCAGCGAAACTTGATGCTTTCCCTGGGGCTGCTGGGGCCCTAGGGACAGATACCAGAGGACAGAGCCACCCTCAGCCTGGCAGAGCCCCTACACCTTCAGGAAACACACCTGACCCAGACCTCCCCTTCTAGAAGGCATCCAGAATGAGGTAGCAGTGGGAGTCACTTCCCCCTGCCACTTGTTTACACAGGATTTCCCAGAATGTTCTACCCCTCACTTGCTTACTTTCTTTCCCTGGGAATTTGTTTCCCCTCAGCCTGTACATAATATAAATATTTCCTCTTGTATATTCATTATTTCTATTTGTCCCTAATCCACATATTGTCTAGATAATTTGGGCCACCCTTATCCTGATAATTCAGGGCTTTCCCAGAGCTGACTTTTATTTGAGTTAGTCAGGATAATCCTATTCAATTCATTTTAATGAACAGACATTGAATGGCTACCATGTGCTGGGCCCTGCACTGGGTACTGTAGGATACCCACCCTTTCTGTGAGCTCACAGCACACGTGGATACAAAGCACACTGCACAGATGCTACTCTAAGCCTGGGGTAGGGTGACATCCACTAGACTGGATTAATAGGTGGAGCCTTCAGATCTCCAGGTGCTCTGCAGTCCCCTTAGCCACCAGATGTGTCTCCCTAGGGAGGCCAGTGGTGTACAGTGGTGGGGATGGTGCTTCTTGCTGGGGTGGGGCCTGGCCCCCAGAGAGAATGGGTTCTCCTCCCTGTGGGAGCTGACTGCTATATGCCAGCTTCACAGTTTCATCTGCAAACAGGCCTCATTCCCAGGAGTCCAAAGAGACATTTGCATTAAGAGAAAATCCCTAAATAAAACACCAGGCTGCTTCCCTTAGTCTTGGTTGAAACTTGGAAGGCTGCAGGCCACCAGACTTAAAGGGTAAGAAACCATCTTGCCGTAAGAGCCAAGAAGTCAAAATAACTTGCCTTCCTTATTCTCCTCCCCTTAGCCCTTGCCCATGTAGTGAACACTTTATTCTGTTATAGTGTATCTGTTCCTAGCTCTATTTCCTGGCTCCATTTTGATATCAGGATCTATAACCATATATCAGCATTCTCTGCTCCAGTTGGAAGCCCTGAGGGTGGGGCTTTGTCTTCTTCCTCAAATTGGGGCTGCCTGAGGACAGGGTTGTGTCTTTACTTGTTGGATGTCTCCAGCAGGGTGCCCAGTATGATGTAAGCAAATGCCTAGCTCAATAAATATGTGTTGAATTAACAAGAAAACAGTCAAGAAAACCTGACTTTTCAAGCTTATTCACCCTCTTCCAAGAACCCCCAGTAGGGAAACAGAGCTTGGTAAAAACCAGTGCTTCTTACTCCTGCTCAGAGTGGGAATACTATGTGTTTTCCAAGCTAGTATTAAAACCAAATTACTTTTGATCCACTGAACCATCAGCTCAAAAAGTTAAACAAAACCTCCCCTCTTCCAACATTAATGTGGACAAAGGGAGCCTGGGACAGCCCAGGTGACCCTCACTTGGGAAATGGTGGCATCCAGATATCAGACCTCAGATACAGCTCTCAAGACTTTGGAGTCTGGGCTGGGGTCAATCTTAGAACATGTCTAAGCATACCCGTGCATTGCAGAAATGAGAATCTGAACCCCAAGAGGGACGATCATACAGTGAGGCAGGGCACAATCGTGACACAGTGGCCAAAAAGTGGGGAGGGACTTCTGTCTATTTTGTATCCTCCACCCGCATCATTCCAGGACTGATATATATTTTTAGTAACTCTCTGTAAGCCAGTTAGTGAGTGTCTCTTTGCCTCAGTTTTTCACATCTGTAAAATGGAAGGGGACACTTGTCTTAACATAAGTCACAGAGACATAACAAGGACCAAGTAGGATGGTGGGTGTGAAGTTCCTTGGGAAGTTCAAAGGTGAGGGTGCCCTTGGTGATGGCTGTAAAGTAATTTACAAGAGAATCCAAATAGATAGGCCTTTCAAAGCGAGGATGGTTCCCAGTCTTAAAATCTAGCCCCATCAATGTTCATTTGTCAAATCCTATGATAAGCATTTATTGAGCACCCACTAAATGCCAGGTGCTAGGAATACTGTAGCACCCTCTTCAACCCATTCCTTACACAGACCCAGAGTGAGCTTGCTGAATTATAGTGCAATCCTGTCCCTCTTCTGTTCATTTTACTCCAAATAAAACCCAACATCCCGCAATGACCCCAGGACCCAAATGACCTGCCCCCTTAACCTCTGATCTCAGCTCCTACTACTCTCCCATCACCTATCCAGCAGCAGCCAAACCCTTCTTATCACTGCAGGGCCTTTGCACTTGCTGACCCTCTCCCTGCAATGCTCTTCCCTCAGCTATTGACACTGTATGATCCCTTTTCTTTTTAAGGTCAAGACTGAAATGTCAGTGGGATCTTCTCTGGACAACCTCTCTAACATTTCAGCCCTCACATTTCCTCTTCCTCCTCCCAGCTTTAGTACTTCCCTTACCATTTAAATACTATTTATTTTCCTTATTTACATAGTGTATTGCCTGTCTCTTCACTAGAGTGAAGCCACCATGAGGGCAGGGGAGTACTTGTCTGTTTTGTTCACATTGAATCTGCCGTGCCTAGAGTAGTGCCTGGCATGTAGTAGGAGTCCATTAAATATTTGTTAAATGAATAAATGGCAAACATACAGACAGAGTCCCTGCTCCCATGCATCCCCCTAGCAGAGGGCCTGCTGGGGGTATGAGTGAGGAGAGAGTGTAGGGGCTGTAGACCTTGGGTCACGGAAGTCTCTGAGACCCCTCCTCTCCAAAGGGATCATTGTGAGATTGCATTATTACTAGTCTTGAGCAGCACAATTTATAACAGGAGTTAACTACTTACTAATTAGCAGCTGGAACCATTAATTGGCTATTTGTTAGAGCCCGAATTAATAAACTAGTCTTTCATCAAGATTGTAACTCTTCCTCTTGCTCATCCCCTCCCAGCCAGCCTTTCCCCACCTAACCAGAAAGTGTCTTGCCCTGAGATTGAATCAATACCTGCCACTGTATGATTTTCAGAGACAATTTTCCTTGTAAGGCAAGGACATCATCCCTGCAAAGACTCTCTGCTCTTTTTCTCTCTCCTCTTCCAGGCTCTGACTTGCTGTAGGTGAGTAAGCTAGAGGCAGAGGAGTAGGGGAGCCTTGTTGTAGTAACATGCTCTCACAGCAAAAGCCCACAGCTGCCCTGCTGGGCCAAAGTCTGGGGCTTCTGGTTCCCTGGCCTGTCATACCCTCCTCAGTCAGCAGCTAGTTCCTGGAGCCCAAGGGCTGGGCTTTCTCTGGGGGAAAAGAATGGGATTTTTTCTTAGAGCATCTTAGGTGGAACCCAAGAATTGGCAGTTGGGTGCTGACCACTGAACCTCCAGGCTGCAGTCAGCCTCAGGTCCAGTGGTCTAGCTCTCTCTCATACACTCAACTACCCAATTTGGGGCCCAGAGAGTTGTTCTCTGTGTGCGAAGAAAATAGGAAACAATAGGCACATAGGCCCTTAAGTCTCTTCAGTACAGAAGAGTGGGAAAGAGCAAGGTCATGGAGCCAAGCTACCTAAGTCGAAGCCCATTTTGGCCTTTAGCAGCTGCACAAGTTACTGAATTTTTTATGTTATTCTGTGAGAATAACAGCCCTGTCTCACATAGTTGTAATGAGGATTAAATAGTTAATACACATGAAGGATTCAGAACAGTGCCTGGCATGTAGTGTCAGCTTTTATTACTCACGTCTCTCAACCACTCTGAGACTGGGATCCTACTCACTTTACAGCAGGGGAAACTGAGGCCTTCAGAAGTTAGGAATGGAAGGCAGGACTAATGGCTCCCAAGCCTAGTGCTCTTTTCCTTCTCCCCATTGCCTTCCATTGTCAGACACAGGGCTGTGGCAGAGATAGTAGGCAGGGCACACTTGGGGAACAAGATGACTGAATTTAGAGGCACAGCAAACAAGGCCGTCAAGGTATTTACACTGCATACAATTAGCTGCAGCGTATTCACAAGTGGATTAGCTACAGCAAATGTTCAATCTCAGTTTGGCTCCAATTCTGTCCTCTGCTCCCCTCTACCTCCAGTCCCTCTTCATCAGTATTCTTTCTCTTCCATTGTAGATGACAAACTCAAGAGAATTTCAGCTGAGTCAGTGGGGTTCCCTGTCCCACCACCCCGTAATGCACCCCAAAGCCAAAGAAGAGCAATTAACTGCTGTTTGGGGTTGGACTAGCTAATTGGAAAATAGGAAAGCAGTTTCCCATGACATGAATAAATGCTCATTCAATTCAGAATGGGCAAAGCCAAGGAGGGTGACAATCACTGTGATCACTCCCTGAAAGCTTCCTGCGGGAGGGGAGAATTTCTAGGAATTTTCAAATAACGCAAAGAAGATGACAATAAAAGAATCCACTGTAATGGCACCACCCTCAGTTGGTGCCACTTCCTTTTCAGACTGGGTGGGCAAGGTGGATGGGAAGAAGCTGTATCTCTGTGGGGCAGAAAAGGATTTTTCTCTGTAGGGTAATAGTTGGAGAATGCACAGTAGAAAGAATGGCTGCACTGAGGGTATCCTAGGTCTGACTGTGGTATCTGGCCTATGATGGGCATCATTCATTCATTCAATTAACAAATCTTCAGCTGGCATTTGCAAGGTGCCCAGCACTAAGCTGGGGCTGGATCCTCTTATTCAGCACTGGACCCACAGGAAAGGAAGGAGAGAGAAAAAGGGAGAAGGGTGAAGGAGGTGCAATTAAGTGGAGGTGGGTTGGAGAACAGGATGCTTCGGATGTTCTCTGACTTCCTGAGATGGACAGAAAGGAAGCTGAGGTTTCAGCTGATGGCACACCCCACCATGTGTCTTGAATTTGTCCTAACACCTCCTACTCCTGCCCCAGCATTTGGGGGCACCTACTCCTGTGAGAGCCAGCTCCTGGACAGTGAGGGAGGAGGGACCCAGCAGGAAATGGGCCTGGAGAAGGAGTGATTATTATTATTATTTTTTAAAATAATAAATATTTTAAAAAATGTTTTAATTTACATAAGGGAAAATTAACTCTTTTTTTTTTTTCCTTTTGGTTTTGGCGTACAATCTTTGAGTTTTGACAAATGCCGAGTCGTGGAACCGGCATCATGGCCAAGCTACTGAGCAGTTCCCCGGGTTGGGGGAAGGAGGGTTCGTAATCTCCACCCTTGCTAGCTGCGGCGGTTGTCCGCGCTCCCACCGGCCGCCCTAATGCAATCCTTGCGCACACGCCAAGATAAATAACGGCGACAGGTGGAGCAGGTGAGATTAGCAGGACCCGGGTAGGGGGACAAGATCAGAGGCGCGGGGGAGGCCGCCCCCCCTCGCTTCCCAATCTACACCCCTCCCGCAGGCGTTTGGGAGGAGCGCTCTTCCCACCCTTGCTCCGGGAAGGCCCAGTTGAGGTAACTGAGTCCCGGAGTACCGGACCCCAGCAACTGGAGCGGGTTCAGCTGTTGGAAGGGAGTGCGCCCCCGGAGCGCTTGGGGGCGCCTGAGGGCCTGAGGGGGACTGGATGGCAAGAGGGGTGAGCTGGAGAGCATGGGGTATGGCCTGGGGGAGCTCTGGCGGAGGGGTCCTGCGGACAAACCTGTTGGCAACCTGTGAGCCGAGGCAAGGGCAGGAGCTCTAAGCGCGCCCTCTCAGCTAGTGGCTCAGCCGGCGACCAAGCGGTGGCCCCACGCTCTACGCGGGTAGAGGCCGAGGAGGCCTGGAAAGAGGCGGGGGCTCTGCCGGGGGCGGAGGGACTCCGGGGCCGCGCACACAGCCCTGCAGACCGACAGGAGGCGGCCGGCTCGCGTGCCTGCAGGACCTCAAGAACCGCGGGCTCCCCGCCCTTTCCCTCTGACCCCCGCTTCAGTCCCGCCTCCCAAAGTGCAAAACATTTACAAAGTGTGCAGTGCCCCTCAGGCTTGGGCCCCCGGGGCGAGCGGCCGTGCTCGCCCCGCGAGCGCACTGGGATCGGTGCAATCGGCTTGGGCAGCTAGTCTGGGTGTGCAAGGGCGGGCGCAGAGCGAGTGTGCGAGAGCGCGGCTGCCGAGTCGGCGCCGAAACCCACGTCCCTCCGCCACTGTCCTCGGGATAGATGGATCCATTTCTGTTTTCTGACATTTTCCTGCCGGGGTTGGGCGGGCGGGAAGTGAGAAGAAGGAGGAGGGGCAGAGAGAGAGAGAGAGAGAAAGAGAGAGAGAGAGAGAGAGAGAGAGAGAGTAGAGAAGAAGTCTGCTTCCCCAGCTCTGTTTTGTTTTCTAATTGGTCCTGGGGAGGAGAGGAAATTGGACAGAGAGGTTGGCCTGGAGAGATGGGGCTGCCTTTTAATTGCTTTTAACCGGAGGGGAATCAAACAGGAGAGCGAGCACAAAGGGTGGGAGAGAGCGAGAGACCGGAACGCGGAGACGCGAGGAGGAGGGAGGAGGGAGGGAGGGAGGAGGGAGGCGGGGAGCGCGGAATGAAAAGCTCGGAGGGGGGAAAAAGCAGCACAGCGAAGCCCAAGTTGCGGAGCGAGCGGAGCACTCCCGAGGCCCGGAGCCCAGCGGCTGCTGCGCACGGGAGCCCGGCCCGGCCCCGCCCTCTTGGGGCCCCCGCGGGCCGAGGCCGCCGGGCGGGGGCGGGGAAGATCAACTTGGGTCGCGGCGCGGCCCCGCTCGCCGAAAAGCACCGAGCCAGGGAGCGCCACAGCCGCGGCCAGACGGCGGGAGCGGAGCGCGGCTAGCGGAGGCTGCCAGCAAGCGCCGGCGCTGCAGCCCCGGCCTTGGCGAGAGCGCGAATATTTTTCAAACGACTCAAACTTTCCTCCTTTCCCAGCTTTCTGGGGTCTCTCTTGGCTGGAATTGTTCTCCTGATTCCCGCGGGGCGCCGGGCGCGATTCCTCCCCGGTGTTCCTCGGTGGCTCGGCTAACTTCGCGGACCCGGGGCCCCGTGGCTCTCGCCCGTTGGCCCAGCCAGCCAGCTCCGCTCCCTGGCTCAGGATAGCCGAGACTGGGCTCCGTCGTCTCCGGGAGGGCGCCCATCCCGGCTCCCTTGGATCGGGCCCTAGAGCCCCCGGCACCCGCCGCAGAACTGGAGACAGCGGATTAATCCGTGCGGAGCCGGGGCCTCCCCGCCCCACTCCGCGGAGGGGCGTCCCTTGGGCGGGGAAAAGACAAGTTTATCAGTCGTCGGTGGCCTGTTGGATCGAAGCGCCGCCGCCGACGCAGAGGGGTCCCTGGTGCCCAGTAACCCCAGCGGAGAGCCCTGGGGACTCGGGGCGGTTCGGCGGCTGGGCTCCTCGGGCCGGGGCGCTGGCTGCAGCGCCGGGCGCGCGGAGGCACCCGGGGCCGGGCCAGCGCCCCCTGCGTCCCCGCACGGGCAGCGGCCCCGCTGGAGGAGAAACCCGGGTCGCCTCCACCGCCGCCTCTTCAGTCTCCCGGTCTCCGTCGCCGCTGTTGTCCTTTCCGTCGCCTCTTGGGGAAGGGGGAGAAACAAGGGGCATCGCGGGGCCCCGGCGTATGCGCCCCCCGCTGCCTCTTGGGCTGCGCTGTCTCGCGGGGATGAAGCACCGGCCGTGAAGATGGAGGTGACCTGCCTTCTACTTCTGGCGCTGATCCCCTTCCACTGCCAAGGACAAGGAGTCTACGGTAAGAACCCGCGTCCCGCTGCACAACAGCTTAGCACCGCGCGGAAACTTTGCAAGAGGCGCAAAGTGCGCGCTGCCGGGGTTCGGTGGGGACCCCGGCTGGCACTCTGGAGTGAATGCCCGGATCCCCGCCTTTTTCCAGGGTGAGAGGAGATCGAGTTAGCTGCTTTGGAACACGCAGACGGGTCGTAGGGTCTGGCGTGAAGCCAGTGATGCCAGGAGGAGGTGCCCACTTTCCCAAACCCTCTCAGGGGCGGGAGTGATTCGGAACCGTGGAACCCAGTCGGTTCCGGAGACTCCGACAAACCCAAACCTGGGAACTGGACCAGCGACTTGCACCGAAATCTGGTTCTACTCTGGCTCGGCCTCTGGAATGGAAGTCGAGCGCTGCGCGACCCGGAGTTACGCGCGGCTTGCGGGCGAACTGGATGCCGGTACCGCGGCGGAGCCGGGGGCTCGTCTTCCCCGCTCTTGCTGCGGCTTCGCTTCTTTTACTCGCCTCTTGACAGCCCGAGCAAATGCCAGCATCCCCTAGATCTGGCGCCTAAAACCCCACTAGCATTCCTTTTCGGACCTATCCTGAGCCAGTTCTTCTTATACCCGGTTCTCAGCTACAAAACCCCAGCCCCACCTTCTTCTCCCTGTGTGCACACACACACACACATTCAGCCGCGGTGCCCGGGAAACGCAAACACTGCACGCGCCCACTGGCTACGTATCCAAACTCTGCCTCCTGCTCCGGAGCTTTGCTCCGATGTCCCCACGCCTCGCTCTCTGGGTGGGAGCCAAGGGAACTCTGGTCCCTCCTTCTTTCTCTCCTGTGGGTTTTTCAGGGGAAAGGTCATGAAAGCTGGCATCCCTCTCAGAGAACCTCCCTCTGAGTTCTAGCAGCCCTCAATGCCCTAACCCTACAGCACAAAAAGTCAGTCTCAGGGCCCAGTAGATCTTTCTTTGCCTTCTGACTGGAGGGCAGTTTGTGTAGGCCACTTTTTAATGATTTGTAGCTGGAGTGGGGAGGATTCTCCTCATTTCTCTGGGGTGGAAGGCCTAATCATTCACCTTTAGATCAGGGGAGAGTTTGACCTGTCCTTTTGGTGGAGGTCAGAGGCATTGTCTCCCCTCCCCACTCCTGGCTGCCAGCTTTAGGTACAGATGCTAAATGCTTCCTTCTAGGGGTGCCTCACAAGAGAGAGGGGTACCCTGAGAGGTTTTGGGGAGGTGACAAGCTCCAGGCCCTACACAGCTAGCTGGCTTAATTCCCTGGGGTGGCTGGTCTAGGCATCTGGCCAAACTCTGCTTCTTAATTAGTTTGTGTGTCTCTTACTGCCGGGCCCTTTCCATAGGCCAGAAAAGAAAGAAGAAGGAAGAATGCAGCAGGGACCAAGAGAGGCTGGGTTATGGGGAGGAGGCCACTGAGTGGGTCACAGAGGCCTCAGCCTCCCCAGGGCTGGGAAGACACCGGGGATGTGGGGAGTCCTCTTTCTTCTTTCTTGCCAAGGTTTCCCTGCAGCCTGTCTCCGTAAGAGGTGGCTTAAAGAGGGACATCGCTGAGGCCCTTACCTCTTTCTCACCACACCCCAGGGGCTCTGGAGAGGTATGGAGAGCCCCCTCATGTTTGCTGCTGTCCTCCACCTTGTCCTCCCTCTGACTGTCCTTATGTAGATCTGGCGAGCCCATCTCCTGGCCATCCCTCTCCTCTATCCCCTCCACCTTCTCCAACCTTCTCCAGGGCTGCACGGGGCTCATCTTGAGGAAGCTCCTCTGAGCCTAGCCCGGAAACCCTGGCAGTGAAAAGCAGGGGGTGAGGGATAGATGCAGTGGTCTCTGCAGACTCTTATTTCAGAGTACTTTGGGGACAGGATTTAACTACTGGCTTATCTTCTCCTTTTCTTGATATATTTTCTTCCCTTCTTCATATGCCTGGGTCCAAGCTGCTCTCACTCAGAGAGAATCAAGGTTTGTGTGCACTGTGACCAACCGCAGATTCTTGGGGCGACATTTTTTTCCACCTGTCCTTTGAAAGTGTGGTTCCAGGGAAGACTGGGGCCTCAGGAGAATTGCTGAGTAAAAAGACTTTATCGATATGGATGGAGTGAGAGGAAGATCTGGTATGAAGAGGAAGACGGCAATAGGCTACGGAGTTCCTTGTGATACTAGAAGCTTTGGCAGAAGGGAGAATCATTGTAGGGCTGGGGCTGGGGTAACAAGTAGTATGGAGAGCTGGGTTTTTTTTTTTATCCCTCATTTTCCCTCTATGCCCAAAGTAGATGAAATAGCTTGAGAAAGAGTATAGGGCTGAGGAACGGTCACTCATGTCATTGTATGCCAGCACCCAGCATGGTGCCTGGCACACAACAGGAGCTCAGCAAATATTCATTGCAAGAAGGAATGGCCGTAGTTGGGGAGAGTTTGAGGAAACGCTTCTTGAAATTTTTTCTTTCCGAGAAGTCTGTCTAGGTTGCCTTGTGGCAGAATAGCCCGGCATTCTTTGAATGTTTCTGCCCAGGGAGAGTCACGAAGTCTTAGGCTGTGGTGGCCATGGGGGACCTCAGGGAGGAGAAAAGAAAAGAGGCTGGAAGCCCAGTGCTGTCTTGGCAGTGAGGAGGGGAGCAGGTTTTACTCAAGACAGAAAGAAAAAGTATGCCCTGGAGAGGGAACCCTAGCCCCTTCCTTTCTGCCCCCGGACCTGTGTGGCTGAGGAAGAAGCAGATTAACATGGAAGCTAAATTGAAGAGAGGGAGGAAGAACAGGATGTAGAGGGAAAACCGTCAGAATCTGGCCTGAGCTCTGAGTCTCTGCTGAGGCTGGTAGGCAGGTGTCCATAGCCCTATGCCCAGTTTCCCTCTGAGGGTCCTCTTGCCGACTCAGAGCTGTGCTGTCTGCAATAGGAGTGGGGAAGCATGCTCAGGCTGGCCAGGTGGCTTCACTTTTCTTTGGGGGCACAGATGCTACAGCAGCCGAGTACTAGACCAGATGGTCCATTTGGAGCTGGTTGCCTCTTTCCTCCCTGCCTCCCAATCTCCTGGCCCAGTTTGTTGTGCTCCACGGTGGATCCTGTAATCAGCTTTCTGGAAGGCCAGGGTGGTGGGCTGGCCCAAGAGGCCTAATTCTGGGGCAAAGACAGTATCTAGGTGAAGGAGGAAGAGTATCCTGTGTGAGGATAGACTCAGAGAACACCACCCCTGCCCCAACCTTCCTCCTGGCTTCCTCAGCTCCCCCTGCAGCCTCGGACTTCAAGTTCCAAGGGATTCCTCTCCCTTACAAAAACACAACAAACCCCTAGATTATTTAATATGCAGGAGTGGGAATTGACATTATCCTTAAGACAGGTTGTTTGCAACTTACTGGTGGAAGTCAAAATATTTCACCAAAGGTGTCATCAGAAACTACTATCCTATGCTAATTTTTGTGGGAACATGAAGACAGATGTTGAATAATTTGACAAGAGCAACATAGCTTACAGAATTATCACCAAGTCAGATTTTTCCCCCTCCTCTGAGGGGTGCAGAGAAGGAATTTCAGGAAGTGTGTCTTCCAGCGCCGTCTTCTGGGTATTGATCTAGGTGTGGGCGCTCTTGGGATTTTTCACTAGAGTTTCTACCCCATGCCTAAAACTGCCTGTCCATATCTGACTCTCCCCCTGGAGAAGGCATCACATAAGAAAACTCTGGTCCCCTAAGGGCTAACAGAAGGCTAAAGAGTTTTCCTCAAGAAGGTCCATGCTTCTGTCCCTCCTTCCTTCTCAATTATAAAAACTGCATGAGAGAGAGAGAGAAAGCCTTGTATCCCCAAATTCAGGCTGTTTTGTTTGCTTTGCCAGCATTGTCTGTACCCCCTTCCATTGATGTTGGCCCCTGAGCTTGCCTGAGGCCTCCCCTTAGGTTAAAGATATGCACAATGTCCTGTCCTACACTGTAGGCTGAGAATCTATGCTTCCTGGTTTTGTGGGGTTCTGGGGTGGTAGTGGTGGTGGTGGTGGTGGTTAAAGGGGATTTTATAAGTCAGGAAAGCACCCTTGAGAGGGCAGGCTGGATATATACCAAGGGGCCCACTTGTAATTGGCCAGGCTTGGCTGTGAGCTGTTGGAGCCGGGTGGCAAAGCCTCATTTAAAGCCTGGTATTAGCTCTGCTTTGCTGGAACATGGAGGGACGGGCGGGGGGCTCCATAGGGAGAATGGAGGGAGCTAATCACAGCAGCCACGGCCAGCAAATGAATGATGCAGGAAATCAATACCTGGGGGCGGGAGTGGAAATCCGGGCAGTGGTAGCAGCCGTGGCTTCTTTGGCTGCCCAGGAGGCATGGTCAGGCCTGGGAGGAATGAGAAGGAAGCAGGAGAGTGATGCAACCTCCTTTCCCCTTTACATCTTCCCCCCACCACCCCTAATTCTGCTTTTCTCCCCTTCCCCCCATCTCTGTATTGCATCTCCTTTTGGCTGGGCTCAGGGACAGCTGGCCAAGAGATACCCCACCCAGAAAAGACAGGGGACCTGGGAGGTGGGACCTTGGGCCTCTCAGTCCTGGAAGAGCCCTGCCCTGTCCCTACCTGCCTCTGGACACCTGAGCCTAACTAGGCCCCAAGTGCTGGGCGTGTGCCTGCGGACCCTGCCCTGTGCAGCTGGCACTGCCACTCCAGATGTAGCCAGCAGGGGGCGGCCTTGGCCACCACATTGCTTACTGCTTTTCCTGGGCTCCCTCCGCCTCAAGACTCCCAGTGGGATGAAATTTATTCTAATTTCTCAGCCTGGAGTCTAAGGGGGCTCCTTAGGCCTTCTGAAGCTCCAGGCCTCCCTCCAGCTCTCATGTTTCCCCTCCCAGTGTCCCAAGGCATTCACCTGTGGCCAAAGCCATACTTCCTGCCCCCTAGACCAAAGGAGTGACTTAAGGTGGGGCTCAGCTCAGTGGGTTCCTGCCCTGATGGGGCTGCGTGCAGAGCAGGGGCTCTTGCCCTAGCAGAGCTGCCTTTTTGTGAACCTGGGGTGTGGCCCCTTTCCTGCATCTTCCCTGTCATCGTCAGAAGACGCTGCTTTGCAGCCATGTGTCTACTGATGGCAGGTCCTAGGTACTAAGAGGCCCCTATTGCATTTAAATGCTGATACAGGAGGCGAGAGCAATGCTTAACTCAAAGGAGCGATATATTTTTTTTTAACAATGAAATCTCCCTTTCTCTGGGTCTATGAGTAGCATGCACTCTTTGCAAAATAATCAGCGAATACATAAAAATATAAGGAAGAAAGTAAAACTCACTTGACACCCTGCCATGCCTTTGGTGATGGTCCTTTCAGGCATCTTTTTGTGCAAAGAGGAACCAGTCAGGGAGAATCGTTGGTTATAACAGCGATCCCAGATAGGTATGTTAGTGCCACATGCCTTACCAAGCATTTTCATGCCTCTTCCTCTTTTGATTCCTATAACATTCTGAGCGGTCAGCACAGTGGGTCCTATTGTCCCATTTAATGGATGAGGGAACTGAGGTTCCAAGAATTTAAGTGACCTGCTCAAGGTCACACAGCTGGTAAGAAGTGGTTCAGAGATTTGATCCTGGCGGATCTTCTGATATTTAATGAATTTCCATTCATTAAATATCTACTGAGTGCATCCCTTAAGCAAGGTCCAGTTCTGAGAATTGACAGTGCCACTGAGATGAATAAGATGGAGGTTCTGCCCTCAAGGAGAAGGAGAGGGGAGTCACATACAAGATGGTGTTTCCTGGAAGATCTTGATAAATGCCAGGTGGCAAGGGCAGATAAAGGGCTGTGAGAATTCGAATGGGAAGGAAATTACTTCCAAGGCCTTGTGGAGGAAGGGGCATTTGAACTGGCCTTGACAAAAAGAAGTAAGGACTGAGAAGGGTTTCCCTAATGGAGGCAGAGGCACGGAAGATAAAGAACCTGGGTGTGTGTGGGAAATAGTGAGTCACTCGGCCAGGCTGGAGCATAGATTGAAAGGGGATCGGGGCTGTTAGAGTTGGAACAGTAAAGGAATAATAATAAAAATTGCTAATGTTTACAGTCTGGGCTCTGATCACAGTGTTGTGCATTGTCTTCTTTCATCCTCACCACAACCCCTTGAGAGAGTCATTCACAGCCTATTGTATTGATGAGTAAACTGAGAGCTCAGAAAGATGAAGTTACTTGTCCAAGTGGCAGAGCTGGGCTTAAACCCAGATCTGTTTATTCCAAAGCTTGTGTTTGGGAGGAGTAGGCTGGAATCCTGGGTTTGAGAGAAACTGTGGGGAGAGCCTCGAATAGGAAAATGGGTTGTATTTCAGGCTGGGTAGCTATGTAGCTATGCATTTGAGGAAAAGGGTCAGGAGGAAGGAGATAGGACAGGAAGTCCTATGATTGTCCAGGAAAGTCATAGATCTTGATCCAGGGTGGAGGCTGGGAGAACAGATAGGAATACAAGAACTGCAGCCATTCAACAAACATGTAAGTTAAGGCTCTGTGTGGAGCACTTGAGGTATTTTGAGAAAAATAAGCTCTTGCTTTCCTAGAGTTTATATTCAACCTGAGGGGAGACTGGCAGTAAACAAGTCAACGAATAAGTATATAATGCATCCTATGGTGATGAGTTCTATGGAAAAGGGTAAAGCACCCAAGCGGACAAGGCGTGGTGGACTGTGGTTCAAGTTCATATATAGTGGGAGGACTCCTTGAGTAGATGCCACCAGAACAGACCTGAAGGTGCCAAGAGAGGAGGGAGAAAGCCTGGTAGATATCTGCAGGAAGTGTATTCTAGGCAGGAGAATAGCCAGTGCAAAGGCCCTGGGTAGAGAAGGATGCCTGGCCTGTTTAGCCACAGGGAGGAGTCAGTATGGCTGAAGCAGAGTGAGCCATAGGGAGGGGAATAGGAGCTTGGAGAGTTAGTGGGACCAGATTGTTCACAGCCTTGAAGGCTATGTAAAGACTGTGACTTTTATTCTGAGTGAGGTGAGGAGCCCTAGGAGGATTATGAACAGAGGAGGGACATGAACTAACGCCTTTTTAATAAAATCCCACTGGCTGCCCTGTAGAGAATAGATGGTAGGGTGTTGGGTGTGGGGGAAGGGAGCCAGTTAGAGGCTCCTTCAAAAGGCAAGAAATGAGTCTGTATAATCATTAGGTCCTAAAAGTGCTTCAGGGAAAGCACAGGCAAGTGATAGCTGAAAATGTTTCTGAGGTTTGGCGTTGGGAGACTTGGCACACTCTGGCATCAAGGTAGAGCAAAGTGGATGAGAAATCAGACTGGTTTGGGGCAGTGGAGTGAAATAGTTCAGAGCCTGAACTTCTGGTAATAACCCCAGCTCTGCCTGTACCGAGTGTGAGAGCCAAAGTCCTATCTATTTTCTAAGGTGCGGCTTCTCCATTGGTCAGGTGGAGATCATTGTACTCACCGCATGTGTTTTTGATGAGCATGCCATGAGATAGTGCCTGGGAAGCCCTGAGCACTGTGCCCGGAACTTAGCAAAGCCTCAATAAATAGTTTTATTTTCATGACAATGCCAGTGCAGTTTTGGACTTCATGGGATGCCTGGGAGAAATGTTGATGGGGCTAGTGGACACAAGTCTCGGTACTCAGGAGAGAGATCTACTGTGAAGATTTATGTGCCTCTGGACTTATGTGCACAGAACAATGTGGGTTGAAACCATGAAGTGGAATAAAATTGCCAGGGAAGAGAGAGTAGAGAGGAGACTAGGCTGAGACCAGCGCCGTGGGGGTTGGGGGAAGAAAGAGGAGACAGAGCAGGTGGCATCAGGGAGGTAGGAGGAGACTGGAGAGGGGACAGGGACTGGAAAGCCAGGGGAAAGGACGCAGTCCATGAGAGGAGGGACATCTGAGGTGGGGCAGGAGACAGAGGAAGGGCCATCTGGGGACTGGGAGGTTGGTGGGGAGGCAGCTGCATCACTAAGTGGCTCCTTAAGATCCAGCGGGAGTGCCTTGGGGGTTTGCAGAATCTGATCCAGTGGGTCTGGGGTTAGGCCGAGGTTCTGCATTTCTAACAAACTCCAGGATGGTGCCAGTGCTATGGGTCCATGGTTCAATCTTTGAATGGCAAGGGCATACAAGGAAGGAGGACTGGACAAAAATGGGCGGAATTGGGTTGGAGGGCCAGATGGGCAGCTCACTGCCTCTGAAGCCTCAGCTACCCTATCTGGAAGCCTGGTTCAGGCACACCCATCTCTCGGGTTTCAGAGAGCGATAGCACTTTGTAAACTCAAGAGAACTGTGGGGACTCTGTTTCACAAGAGCAGTGTGGGTGACAGGCAGATGGTAGGGAGCCCTGGGTGTGGGTGGCGTGTGGAAGCCAGAGGTGCAGGCTGCGCTTTTGAGAAATGTGGCAGGCCGGGGAGATCAGGAATAGTAGTTTCCCCCTAGCGGCCTGGGCCGTCTGCCTGTGGGAAGCTGGGGTTACAGGGATGGGAGACCTTGGTTGCAGGGGATGGGGGGGTGGGGGTGGTGACTTGAGCAGGCACAAGGGCACTCCTTGTCTGGATTTGGAGTTTCTACCTCAGGCTCTTCTTGATTCCTGTCTAGTCCCAAAAACTCGGCCGAGATAGACTGATTATCTGGAGGGTTGGAAGCTGTGTAGAGAAGTGGTTCTTAACCCATGTACCATGTCGGAACCACCTGGGGAGCTTTCTCAGCAACAGATGCCTGGCTCCACCCTGGACCTCCTGAATCAGAGACTCTGCAGGTGGCATGAAGGCAGCTGTGGTCGCAAGAGCTCTCCAGTTGATCTGCGGGCACAGCTGGTATAGACAGTGCATCAGAATGAGTCAGGTCCAAACAGATGTCTTTTTCCCTTAGGCTTTTTGAGGACATTTCTGGGTTTTCCAGGTCACTGCCCAGGCTTCATTTCAACTAAGCTCATCTGGACTCTGGGGTCTTTAAAAAAAAAACAACAACACTTACTATTTTTAAAATTATGAACATGGAGGCTTTCTATTTTAATAGTATTAACTGGAAGGTTCAGGTCGGAAGCTTGGGAGTCTGGCTCCTCTCCCTGCTTCTAACCAGGAGATTTCCAGAAGTGAACCAAGGTGACTGAAAGAAACTGCCTCAGAATTGCTGTCTTCATTGATTTGCAATAGGTAAATTATGTTACCTTTTTGAAATGTGGCCCTTTTGTCTCTTCTCTTCCCTGTTTGGTTTAGAATCAAATGAAAACTTCAGAACTGGACTACATTATTGCTATTCAAGCAAGTATTTCATAAGTACCTGCTAAGTGTCTGGAAGGGTGTTGGGCGCTGTGGCTGCAGGGGTGAAGGGCACCTATGGCCAAGTTGCCCACAGTGGAGCGGGAGAATGCAGCCCTTTCCAGCACCCCCATTTTCCACGTAGGGAAGCTTGAGTGACTTGCCCAAGGCCCTATAGTTGTCAAGTAGTGGATTCAGGATTTGAACTCGAGCCTGCCCAATTCCAAGTCTATTGCCTACTGCTCCAAGTGCGAGGCTCTTCAGGGCAGTATCTGGCCTGTTCTTGTTCCCTGGGCTGTGCTGTGGAGGATGGGTTGGCCGATGAGAGCAGCATAGGGACCCCAGTCCTGTATCAGGGAGGAATCTCATTCTGTTGCTAGACAAAGACCTGATGGCAGAAGCTCCAACAAATTAAAGTTGACTTAAGTCTAGAGGTAGGCTATCCATGGCTGCTATGGCGGCAACTGGTCACTAGAGATCCAGGCTCCTTTCAGCTGGTCACTCTGCTCTCCGGAGAGTGATAGTTCTCAAACTTTGCTCCCTTTTTTCCCTTCTCCCCACCTCACACACTGTGCACACTTCCGTGAGGCTGTTGATTGCTGCTGGTTGGTACCTCTTTCCTCTAGCAAGTGGTTCCTTTCAGTCCCAGCCACAGAAGAGCTCAGTGGACCCTCCTGGTTTCTGGAAACAGGAACTGAGGGGCTGTGCCAGAAGCCATGGGCCAGAGAGTATCATAGAGGTGATCTGGCTCATCTTTCTGTCTCGGCAGCACACACCCACATGAGACCAGTGAATCCACTGCTGTTTGCTCAGTGTCTCTGGTCCTTCGTTGTTGGGAAGTTCTTCTCATTGTCTGACCTTTTTTCAGCTTTCCACAACATAACCTCTTCTCAGAAAGATTCAGGAGCTGAGGCCTTTGAGCTGAACTTGAATATCTCCTTTGCCTTGAGACTTTCCCTGTGTGATTCTTAGGAAATTGTTAATGAGACACTTTCCCCCATCTCTGAGAGGGACATCAGGTGGGTAGAGATGGAGAGGGAGCTGGATTCTGGTGGCCTTATCTCTGTGGCTTTGTTTCTGGTGTTCCAGTGAAATGGCGACCTTGGTTGGGGAGGTTGGTTTAGCTTCCAGCAAAATATATAAGCCCACAAGGCAAGCTGAAGGTCTGTGCCGTGGTAAGGCCTGGCTTTACTCTCCTTTCTGGAATAAGGCCACAGAGTAGAGACAGAGAAGGCCAAGGGCTCCAAGGTGTTGCAAGGAGTGAGCTCAGCTGCCAGCCTTAAGTGACCCAGAAGCAGACCTTCGAGATTCAGTGCAGGACTAGACTGAGACCAGAAAGGGTAAGTGGCTCGTTAAGGTCACACAGCAATTAGGCTCCAAGGCTGAAATTAAAAACCATGTCAAAGGACTCTACCGCTGGATATTTCTCATTCTACTATCTCACCTTGTAGACTCAGGAGAAGCCAGGGCATGTCTGCATGGTATTTATAAGCTCATTTTATGCTTACATCTCTATAATTCTCTCCCTACCCCTATAAACCCCATTTTTTATTCCCAGGCTTCATTGCATCCAGATTATAGGATCTGGGGCTTATTCTGGGTCTTGGTTAGATGTTAGAAGCCCTTAATGAAGTGTCAAGGAGGCCCCTGGAGGCCCCTTCTTGTAGGTGGAGGAGGCAGCCAGCTTGGTAGTGTCACCTAGAGATTGCTGCCAGTCTCCTCCAGGTCCAACCTCTCTGTCACACTGCCTATGTTCTACCTTATAGTTACTAACAAGTTAGCCCCCAAAAACATGGCCACTGTTTCCAGAAGGTTGCTCTGGGAATACCTAGCAGCCCTTGAGCCTTTTCCCAGTGGTTCAGATTGCTCGATCAGGTGAGTTGGATTTTGAGGTGTTGGGATTCAGTCAAAGAGGTTTCCAGAGAAGTGGCGGGTGGAGGTAGGGAAGCATGGTAGGGTATTTGATTGTGTGTGTGTGTGTGTGTGTGTGTGTGTGTGTGTGGTTGTGAGGCAATACGAGGGCCCTAGGTTGTGGCCACATGAGAGATTTAATAGGAGACACCATGACAATCATATCTGGCTTCGACTTGCGGTCTTAGTTTGGGTTCCCCAGAGGGATATCCTGAGATAAAGAGCTGAGTACAGATAGTTTGTTTGGGAGTTAAGTCTTGGAAGCTCTGGTAGTGGAGAGGGGCTGTGAGAAAGGGAAGCAAAAGGAACCAAAAAAAGGTACACTATCAAGCTAGTCACCACCATGTCTCACTGGGGACCTCTAGGTCACTGTGTAAAACACACACTTTAGAATTCTCCCACCATGGTAAGGGAGCTGGGGCAGGTGTGTACTGACTCCCCTATGTTGTTAGTTGAAAGCTGCTCCTGGAGGTATTAGTTCCTGGTTCTTGCAGCCCACTGCACACACAGGTAGTGTGAGCTCTAGCCTCAGGAAGAGGGAAGCAGGTGCTGGCTGGTGTGCACTGCAGCAGTTAGGGGAAGGGGGTGGGTAGCAGGCATCGGCAGCCTGTACTACATCCTGCCTAAGCTTTGGGTCTTGCTTTTTCAGATCCAGCCTGTTTTGCTGAGTTCTTTGTTCTTAAGTCTTGTCTTCTGGGCTGTATGTATAAGCCCTGATTCCAGGCTAAAAACTCTCTCCCACAGCCACCAGACGTGTGAGCTGTTCATTTACGTCCTTGGATTCTGTGACCAGAACTCCAGCCCATTGATTTTCCCAAGACCTTCCTGGTAGAGTCCAGGCTATCCCTGCAGGACTGAGAGACCTCACACCTGGGGAGGGCAGGGTTAGGGGCTTGCTGAGGAAAAGCCCAGAATATCCAGAGTGCTTTGGGCATTGCCATGAGAGACATAGTCATTAGCTTCCCGCCAGCTGAATTCAAAACTAAGAGGTAAGGACAATTTCTGAGACTAGAAGATTGCCCCTTCTCTTTGCAGGCAGGATTCTGTGTGAGTAATAAGGCCAACTGCATTCTGTCCACTTCCTTCTGCAGGAAAGAAACCTTCTCTTATGGATAATGACCCGGGAGAAGCTTGCTCGCACCCCTGAATCCTCCTGGGCCTTATGGGTCCAGATCAGAGTGCTGCCTCCATCCTGTTGTGAATTTCAGTCTCATCACTACCAATTGGAACCTGAGATTAATTAATTAATTAATCAAATTTTTCTTGAGCACCATCTATGTTCATGACACTGTTCTAGGTGCTGAGGATACAGCAGAGAACAAGACAGAATGATGATCTAGAATCACAAGCTTATAGAGTGGGACAGAGCCAGGAAAGATCTTAGGGCAAATCTCATCATTTGTCAGAAGAGAAACCTGAGGCTGAGAGAGGGCAAGAGAAGTCCTCAGGCAACATAGAAAATAGGCAGCCCAGTTTGGAATCATGGAAGGTCAGAAGTAATGGGCTTCGAGGTCTCCTGGACCTTTGCTTCGTTTTTAGAGGCAGAAATGAGTAGCCAGAGGTGAAGGGTCCCACCAAGCTAGTAACACTGCTCTGCCTGCCAGTGAACGCACCCTTCTCTTCCACGTCTATCTCCAGATCCGGGCTCCAGTTTACTGAGGGGAGGGTGTGTGCATGCGTGTGTGTATGTGTGTGCGCACGCATATGTGTGTGTGAGCATGTGTGTGTATGGTTCGATGTGGGCTAGGGCAACAGGTAGGAGACATGAGTGGCTTTCTCCTGTTCAAGCTGTCCTGCCTTCTGGGAAGTTGAGAGGCTGCAGCGAACTCTCCCATCTCCTCTTTCCTCCTCTGGCTCTCCCATACAGCCATGACCCCTGGCATTGCCCACAGGCACAGAGACCTCAGGTGATGCTAGGAGGGCTTGGTACTGAGGGATGCCCTGATGTACCTGAAGCACTGACATCTCTGTCTGTCTCACCCCCTCAATATTTTGGGAGCTGAGACAGCAGGGGCTGTGAGGCTGTCCAAGGTGAGCGTGGGCTGCATCCCAGTTACCTCCTGTTCATTCTGTTAGAACTGGGACAGGTGTAGGGAGTGACTCCTTCAGGGTCTCCTGCAGAATTTAGTGTTAGGCTGAGATGTGAAAGGACGTGATTGGGTGGGGAGCCCTGGCTGCTGGTGATTTTGTGTGTGTGTGTGTGTGTGTGTGTGTGTGTGTGTGTGTGTGTGTGTATAGAACCATTAGCATTAGATAAACTGCTCTCACTGAGTACCTCAGCAGGAGCTAAAACACATTCCCCATGTTATCTCTACCTTGTGCATGTATATTTTATCTGTGTTTTTTTGTGCATATATAAATATACGTGGGCCTGCATGTGCTCAAGGTATATATATATATATATATATGTCATGATGTTGCACACAAGAACATGGGTTTATGTACAGGGGACTGTGCTTGACTGTGGGGGGAACTACCCTCTTGCCTTGGTTCCCAGGTAGGGGGACAGGTCAGGTGCTTATGTCTGGCCTAGGTTATAGCTGCCCCCCTTCCCTTCTAGGAATCCTAAAGTGAGGGGGGCAGGGGCAGGCCAAGGCTGGCCTGAAGCTCCTGGCTAATTTTCCTGGCCTCCATCGATCCAGCAGCTTCTCCTGAGTCTATTAGCAGTCGGCAAGTGAAAATATCCCCTATCGCGAGCCCTGACCTGAGACAGGGAGGAATCCATAGCAATTTGTTCAAACAGAGGAAAGCTTTTCCCTCTGATTTGTATTCCGATTTATTCGAGGCAGGAAGGGGGTCAGAGTGGGGGATGGCGAACCCTGGCTTGCAGGAGCTGGGCCCAGGCCCATCCTTCTTAGCCCCCCATGCCAGCCAGGGTGGCAGCTGGTGCTCCCCATGGTTCCTGGGCAGGGAAGCTGAGCAGGGGAGGGTGGGCCCCAGCAGGGGGATGGGAAGACAGGCCCGCTAGCCTTCCCAGCAGGCCCTGTTTGGCTGGAGAGCTCAGTTGTGGATTTGGTTTTCACAAAATACAAAGCCGCCTGCTTGGAGCCTCTCTCCCAGGCACTGGGGCCTGTGCCAGGCGTGCGCTCACCCGCTGCACCCATGCCAGGGTGGGGGCTGGGCTGGGCACATGGACACAGTGGCCCCAGCTGGGTTGAGTGGCAGGCGGCCTGTTCTTCTCCTAAAGGCCTCACCATCCAGCCTTGCAGGAACAGAGCTGCTCAGGCCCAGAGGGGACCTGACACCTCGGAAAAGCATCTGTGTGGGGCAGGAACACCTCACCATGGGAGCTCTGAGCACATTTCCATGATACAGTGCTCATGCTTTGTTTCTGGTCTGAACAAATTGAGCCTCATTGGTATCCTAACCAGGAAGTCTCTTTCGAGCTGATATTTGTTAAGTCCCTACTATTTGCTGGGCACTGGGCTAGTGGTGCCAAGTACCCAGTCTTTGCAGGGTCCAGTTTTCCTCATGTGGCTCAGTTTCCTCACCGAAGCTCCTCCCACCCTTTCACATAACTTCGGTCACCTCCCTCACCTATCTCTCTGCTCAGTCTTTTCCCTTCCTCCTGGGAATCACTTCTCCCTTCTACCTGAGGGTGGCTCTGATGACTGAGGGTCTCAGGACTTATGGCTCTGCAGCCCCCTTTCTCCAGAGGGACCCTATAAACAGGCTAGCTCTTTCTTCTGAGTCGCTTCCTTTGGCCCTACCATGCTCTCCCCTCCCCACCAGGCCTTTGCAGAGATGACGCCATGGCAACCACAGAGGAGGATTCTGGGAACGGTCAGCCAAGTGGTCCTGTGGCCCCCCTTCCACTGCTTCCTCTCCTCAAGCGTCAGCATGCCCAGCAAGGGGAGTAAGCAGAGAAGTTCTTCACACTGAGGTGTCAGCGGCTAGCAGCTCTGAGGTCAGCTGTCGCACATGACTTGCCAGGCTCCATGACACCACCAAGGTCTAATTTCAGAAGCCAGCAACTAAATATATCAAAGTCAATGAATAATCATCTCTCTCACTCGGGAGTGAAGGGAGGCAGTGTGGCTTAATGGATAGGAACAGAGGCTTCAGAGCCAGATCTGGGTTCAAGTTCTGCCTCAGCCATTCACTAGCTGTGTGATCTTGGGCAGGTTCCGTTCTGTGCCTCCATTTCCCCAGGCACAAGACGGCAATAGTAACAGCACCTTCCTCAGAAGGCTGGAGGAACTCGTGGAAGGCCATTCTTAGTCCAGTTTCTGGGACATGAGGAATGAATGAACCAGCTGTTCAGAGGAGGACCTGCTAAGGGAGTGATTCTAGTGCCCAGGTTTGGTGCTAGAATCACAGAGGCTGCCACTGGGGAAGTGGCCTGTGAGGCTCTATGTACAGGTGTGTAACACAATATTGGGGGACATAGGGAGCAAGACCAAGAGCCTGGCCCAGGAGAAAAGGTGGCAGAATTCCAGCTCTCCTTCCATTTTGCTCTTGGGGACGTTTATAGGAGGAAGGTTCCCTTTGAGCTATGTTATAGGTTGGCGGACAGGTGTTTTTGCGCCCAGACCTTTGCTGCCACCCCTATCACTGCCCATTCCAGACCTCACTTTGGTCCTAAGAGGCATTTCCTCCCCCTGTCGGCAGCCTCCAGGAGCCTTCTACTGGCAGTGACTTTTCTGTGCCTGACTGTAATTGAACTCTGGTCCAATTGGCCTCTCCCATCCCCAAGTCCTTCACTTTTCTCCTCCAACCTACTGGGTTTCAAGTCAATTACAAGTTGTTCAGAGCCTTAGCATTATAATCAGATCCTGCAGTGCATGCCACTTATGTGGTTTCTAAAATTTTAGCCAAAAAAGGAGAGAAATCGTTCAGCGATGGAGAGAAAAATAATGAGAATACTTAAGCGGGGCGAGGAGGGCATGGCATTTCCTGATTTATAAATATACCTGGTGCTGAAGAAAATATGTTCCCAAACTTTATGCTTCCTGAATTGACTCTTGGAAAAAGAAAAAAGATTGTTCATCCCTTTCAGGAATATAATGTACTTTCCCTTCCAGGGCCATTCACCTTTTGAAAGGGACACAGAGAATAAACAAGTGACAATTTAATATGCCAGGTGTTGATGAGTGTTACGAAGGGCATACAAAGCAGGGAAAGGGACTGAGATTGATGGAGGTGGGGCGGGCACGCTGTCTTAAATAGATTGGCAGGAAAAGCCTCTCTACAAAGGAAGCCGAAGGAAGTGATGGTTTCCAGCAAGCTCTGGAAATCTGGGGAAGAGCAATCCAGCAGAGGGAGCTGTGAGTGCAAAGGCCCTGGGGTCGGTATGGGCTTGCCCCGCATGGAGAACAACAGAGAGCAGTGTGGCCTCAATAGGAGAGCAGAGAACATAAGGTGGGGATGGGAATGGATGACAGAGGTGTGGTAGTCTATTGAAAAAGCGTTGGCTTTGACTCCAAGTGAGATGGGACCACAGTAGGATTTTAAGCAGAGGAGGGATGGGATCTGACTTTGTGTTGTAAAGGAATCCCTCTGGTTGCTTGCAGAACACAGATTGTACCTGGCAAGGGAGGAGGCAGGGCAGACCTATCAGAAGCCTGCTGTAATAATCCCAGCGGGAGATAGTGGTGATGGCTAAGGTGAGGGTGGTGCCGCCGGGGTCTGAGTCAGGACCAGTTTTGAAGGTTTTGGCTGAGAGGGCCCAATGGTAGATTGGGTGTGGGGTGTTGGGAGGAGAGAAGTCAGGGATGATTCCAGGTTCTGGCTGACACTTAGCAGGGGACACTGTTTTCATAATGGTGGGTGAGGAGTGGCTCTCAGGCCTTAGGGGTGTGGGTCAGAAGGGCTGTCCTCCTGAGGTCGTTGGATGGAAGGAGACGTTAAGCTCATTAGGCCCTTACATCTGTGCTCCCTGATTTTTAAACCTCAGAGCTAACCCTCCTCCTGCCTCCTGAGCTGGGGCGAGTTATGCAGAGGCAGCTTTAAGAGGTTTCAAGCAGTCATGTTGTGGCACCCATAATCCCACCCCACAGCTGGGTAGGGTGGTGCCCAAGAACACACAGTGGCCTGGGGTGGGGGGATCAGAGTGCTGCCTGGTGGTGATAGACTTCTCAGAAATACTGTCCTTCCCTCCCCTGCCCTCTGTCCTGGGGTCTGCTTCAAGCTGCAAGATTGATTTTGATTTCAGGGTTGTTACTATTATTATTATCCACTTAAACAACTTCGTAGAGAAAAAAAGGAACCCAGTGACCATCAAACATTAACTGTTCATTCTAAATTCCCCGGCCATACCTGTCAATGTATTTTTACATAGTAGTAAACAGTGGTCCGTCCTGCTTTCTTGTCTGACTTTATCTCCTACACACGTCTCGCAGTATTGACTGAGCTTTCAGACCTGTCACTTTAATGGCCACAGGGCACCCCTTGCATCGACGTGCTGGAGTTTGGTCACCATTTCTCCATTTGCTGGGCATTTGGGCAGGCTCCAATTTTCCCTTCTAAATAGCTCTGCTGTGAATATCCTTATATGAATTACTTTTTCCTTTTAAATTATTTCCTTGGGGCCTATTCCCCAAAGTGAGATTGCCTAATAGGTCACAGGATAGGAACAGTTTTATGGTTCTCATTTCGCAATGCCCGGTTGTGCTACAGAAAGTTTGAGCTAGCCTAGCACACAGTCCGGCCACAATGGATTTTATCATTTTCATTTATTTTTATTGGTTTAAGAGGTGCGTTATGGCCTACTTCTTTGCTTCCAATTTTTACTTCCTGAAGCAGTGTTTGGGTCTTTCAGCACCTAGTAAGACCTGAGCTGTGCAGAACTTTACAGTTTACATGGTGCTTTCTGGTATGTCATCTCACTTAAGACACTATGAGCCTGTTATTGGCCTCTGTTTTATATGGCGAAATAGAGTTTACTCAAGTTCGGTGCTGGAGTGGAGACTCCAACCAGTTCTTGCGGGTTTGGTTGGAAAGGACTCCCACGCACCTGCTACCATCTCTTTCTGAGGGTCCAGGTTCCCCGGATGTTTATTTCAGCCCTAATCTAATACCTCAGCTCTGTCGTCTCCCCTCAGTTCCCACAGCCAGGCCTGTGCCAGGCCCCAGGCTGTGCCCTGTTCTTCCAAGTTGGGTCTTACCTCCAGGAGGCTCGGAGGAAGCCACTGGGCTTTTGGGTCAAGTGGGGCTTTGGGGTTCTTTGCGTCAGCAAAGCCACTGCTCCCTCCATTCCCTGGCTTAGAACTGGCCCAGTCTTCTATTCTGGGTCAGGAGCCTGGACCTGGTAGTGTCTCTAGTCTCATCCCTAGTGTTGGTCACAGGTACACTAGAGCCTCAGGCTCCTAGGGACAGGGTCACTCCGGGAGCTGTCCAGGTTGCTGCAACTCTCAGCCTCAGGGGACCTTGTCACAGCAGACACCCCCCGAGTTATGGGTTTTTATTCTGCTTCCTTCTAACTATACTTCTAGAGTGTCTACTAGGCAGCATGTGATATGCATGGTAGATTCCATTCTTACAGTGTTTAACACTCACAGTAAGAAGCACTCTTATGCCCATTTTACAGTCAGGAAACAGAGGCTGTAGACTGGAGCATCAAATGATTTGCCCTAGAGCCCACAGTAATTACTGCAACAGCCTGGACAAGAACCCCATGCCCAGGGCTGTGTCTCCTCCAGTCCTGATCCTTCCATGGCCTTGGGTCAAGTAGGTATGCTTGGCATGTAGGGGCTTGGTCATATCTAGTTTGTGTTGCTGTCAGGGCCCAGGGTCAAGTGAACGACAGTGATTAGGTCCCTAGGACCAGCAGAATGTGGTGGGGCTGGGTAGCTGGGACCCAGGCAGAAAAATTTTTATATGAGTAACCCCATGTCCATGGGCCCCATATCCCTGGGCCAGGCAGGCTCAGGTCCTGGATTTCAGAAGCCATTCTCTGCCCTAATGGACGACAGCCTCTCTCCCCACCACCATCATCCCCTATGTTACTTCTTTCAGCCGACCTTGATGTTCTCTTCTCTTGAGATTATGGCTCTTGGCATCCTCCCAAAGTAGATCTCCCCATTTAGTTGTGAATTTTCCTCTTGCAGGTCCTTGGAAGAGGTTCCCAAAGGGTCCCAGGCTATGTTATAAAAAAGAAAGGGAACTGAAATTTATTGAGCACCTACTAGATACTAGTCATTGTGTTCTGTACCAGTGTTTATTATCTCATTTAATCCACACAACCGAGAAGTTATTTCCACTAGAGCCTCAGATCATTCCTATTTTGCAGATGAAGAAACAGAGGAGGCTTCAAGAGGTTAAATGACTTGTCCAAGGTCATGTAGCCGTTAGGTCAGAGAAAGAGCCCTACCTCCTGCCCCTCACACCACACCATCTGGGCAGCCCCTCGGTTACGGCCTCGGATCAAGCAATGCCCGAACCAAGGCTTGTGCCCTTCTGTTCTCTTCCCGAGTATCCTGCCTACACCGGTTAGAGTTACTGTAGGTCCCCTCATTGTTGAGAGTTTTGATCTGGTGTTCTGGACCCCACCAGGGAGAAAGTCCCTTTATAGATTCGCCCAGGGAACCTCAGAGTCTTCATTTATAAGACTTTCCTGGTGGCCTATCCTGATATTCCAGAATTCCAGACATAGGGTGCAGATTAGACTTCCACTGATACTCAGACAGTCAACATAACCTGGCACTCTCAAAACCTGTGTGCCTTCTGATGAGGCTGGGATGTGGGTGCTGTGGTGCCAAACATTTATAGGGACTGGGGCACAGATGGCCTGCCCACTACTTTCAGCATAGGGGGTTGCCAAGAGTGCCAGGCTCTGCCACAAGTGTCAGGCTCTGCAAATGGACCCAGGCCCTGTAAACAGTAGCAGGCCCTGCATTTGACTACGAGAGCGCGGGTAGGTTTTATGCTACAGTGTGATGACAGGGTGGCAATGTGTGCCCTGACCCTTTCAGCTATGGTTGCTCTCTATACTCAGGGATAATACCCTTGCACCCAGAGATCAGAGACACATATACTCACTTGGGTTGGGAAGAGATTTTTGCAGCCAAAAGAGTGGTTGGCTAAATGCTGGTTTGGTTTGATGAACAAAGAAGTTCTTGTGGTGGAAAGCAGACTTTAATCTGCAGCAAGGGGAAGGCAGAGGTTCTTTGGTGAGGAGGGCTGGGCCTTATTTGGCTTTATATCCTAGTTCTAGGGGCAGGACATTTCACATAATAGGTGCTCAGAAAATGTTACGGAGTGAATCGCTGAATCAGTGGTGCATTAATGGGTGACTGTGTGTGCCTTTGGAAGGATTGGGAGGCCAGGAAGTGATAGAGAGGACGGGGAGGGAATTGGCCTGGACTGAGGCCTAATGACCAGGAGTGGACAGGACTGTGTATCCCCTCCAGATGACGGGCATGAAATTGAGGCCAGAGGAGATGGTGCAGGGTAGGTGGGACTCTTTTAAACTGGTTTTCCCAGCAAAGAATTGGAGCCTCCCCCAGACTTGGAGTGCTCCTGAGAAGTCACCCCTGGCTGGCAATGAACAGAGGACAGGCTTCAGTTAGCTCTGCAACCAGCCCAGTCTGTCCCCACTGCAGAGAGCACAGGGGACAGAGTTCATCCATGTGTGATGGCCCACGGTCCACAGAAGAGGTGCATGAGCATCATCCCTAGCAGAAGGAGGCCCAGGCAGAGCTGGCCAGCCTCCTGCCCTGAGAGCCTCCTCCTAGACCCTGGCCACCATTCTCTGAGAAGCTAATTAAAAGAGAAAAGCCTGTTAATATTTCAGCACTGTTAACCCTGCTAAATTATTAAGTGTCCATTTGCATTACATGCATAAAAGGATCAATAAATGTGTGTACAGGAGCTGAGAGGGTGAAGGAGGGATAGTTTCTAAGGATGCTGCATAAGACTGCTCCACCGGACTCAGAGACAGCCCTATGCCCTGAGCCCTGCGTCCTCGGCACTGTGCCAGCACTCGAGAATTGGAAACGCATGGGGCTGAGCACAAAAGTTGGAGAGTCAGGCAGACTTCCTTCCACCAGCAGGTCATCCTTGGGCAATTTACTTAACCTTTGCTGAGCCTCAGCTTCCTCATCTGACAACTGAAAACAGTAGTAGGCTTCTTAGGGGCAATAAATAAGATAATAGATATAAAACACTCAATGCAATGCTGGCACAGAATAAATAGTTATTGTTATATTACATTATATATACATCGTTATGTTATTTTTCTGTTATGGGGGGCAGGAGACCTGAGACATAGCTCCAACCTGAGACATAGCTCCAACTCACAGCAATCCTTCCCTACTTCCTTTCTGCCTCTCAGCAGGCCTTTATCCCCTTTATCCCAGCTCCTCTAGACCAGCGGTCCCCATACTTTTTGGCGCCAGAGACCTTTGCTTCTATGAGAATCTAATGCTTGATGATCTGAGGTGGAGCTGAGGCAGTGATGCTAGTGCAGGGCAGTGGCTGCAAATACAGATGAAGCTTCGCATCCTAGCCCGCTGCTCACCTCTTTCTGTGCAGCCTGGTTCCTGACAGGCCACAGACCAGACAGGTCTGTGGCTCATGGGTTGGGGACCTCTGCTCTAGACTATATTCTTCCCTAGGCCAGGGCCTGGGTGCCATCACTCCTTGTACCCCCAGCACTAAGCTCATAAACATTTGTTGGATGACTGTCTGATGGCAGACAGGACCAGAACACAGCTCCTGATTCCATATTGTTTGGCCCAGAACGCTCAGTGATGCTTGCGGGAGGTGGGTGGGGCAGTGGTGCTTGCACTGCCATCTGGCAAGTGGGCAGAGAGAACCAAGCCCGGGTGGAGAAGTCTGTTGCCCCCACCCCTTCTCCTTTTCTCTCCTTGTCCTTCCCCTACTCTGCTCTGTTTGGTAGTTTCCCCGGCCTGCAGACATACTTCCCATGAAAGAGTCAGGAGCAAGAAACAGGGCAACAGCCCCCACTTGGCTATGATTAATCTTTTTAAATGTGGCGTGGGGAGGAAACCTGAAGGAAAGCTAATGGGGCTTTAAATTCAGGTTTTCCATGCATTTTGCCGTCTGCCTGCCTTATTTGGCTCTGCATCCTATTGCTGCACCCTCAAGCATTTGACAGTGCCCCCTACCCCTTGTCCAGCAGCCAGGAGGAAATTCTCTCATAGGGGTGGGAGTTCTTTATGTAATTCTCCTGCTAAGTTCCAGTGAGAATTCTCTTCCAAAGCCCAGTGGGCAAAGTGGAATTTGTATTAACATGAGTTGTTGAGAGTTCGTGGCTTCCTCACTGGGCCTGCTGGGTGCTGGCAGTCCCTACCCCCACCTATAATTTGGGGTGTCTACTTCTGGGGGAAGAAAGGAGTGAGCTGATAGGCCAGAGGCATTCTGCCAGGGACTTGCTATTTCTGCCTCAGCTATTCTCATGATGATGCTACCCCACAGTGACATCTCTCGTGCCGCTTGACTCGTCTCAGCCAGCGGATTGGGGGAGGGGGGCAACGTGTTTCTTACTCTACAACCCTAGTTTTGTATTGAGCATTGGATCAGCATTTCTGTACTTGCTTTACACATCATTTCTGTCTCTCAAGATATTAAAGGTACTCTGTGCAAAAAAGGCTTTATATAGTCAAGTATATGTGGAGAGCCCTGGATGAAATGAAGATAACAGGTATGTTTACTGCAGAACTTTTCAGAGCCTTTAATAATATTGTATGCTGAGACTCTGAGGAGAGTGAAGATGCAGTGGTGTTCTCATTTGGTGATGGATTGTCAGTGAACACTTCATGGCACCCAGGTTGGGAGACACAGTTTTCCTTTTCTTTGAGGTTTGTTGATAGAGATTGGAGAGTGAAATAGGAAAAGCCTCATAGACCAGAGGCAGAAACATACTTAGTTCTAAATTCCTGTCCTGTTTTCTATCCACCAATGTGGTGTCAACAGAGGTGATCAAATCCTGTGGTGCCTCTGAAATTCCCAGGAGCCTGGTACAAATACAGACTCTGAGGCCTGCCCCCCGGAGAGTCAGAGCTGGTGCCTCTGTGTGTGGCCTGGAAATCTGCATTGGGAAGTCCTCCCCCGCCCGCCGGTGTCGGGGAGTGCGTGGATGACTGGGACAGTGAACCGAGTTCCAGGCTAGCTGGCAGAAGGCCTGGGTTTGAGTCTCAGCTGTGTCAGTGAGTGACAGGCATTTCCTTCTCCAGATCTCAGTTTCCTTTTCTGCCAAAGGAAGCCAAACAGGACTTGCCCTTTCTGCCTCTCAGAACTGAGGCGAGAAGCTTGGAAATAACATAGTGGACCCTGGGAATGTAGCAGCCCTCATCACCTGTGGCAGATAAGGGAGGGTCCCGTTGTGCAAAAGGCTTCGAGCCCCAGGGAAAGTGGGTTCCTAAGGGGAGCACAGGATCATTTATAGAATAAAAATCCTGGCTGACACGGTTAGATTGATCACTGTTTCAGAAACTGTTTGAAACGTTTTACGTGAGTCGACTTATTTATTCCTCACAACAACCCCATTTTACGATTGAGAAAGTAAGACTTAAGTAATTTGCTGAAGGTCACAATGTAATCTGCTGAAACCTAAGTGTGTGGCATGGCAGAGGGGGTGCTCGGTGAAGGGCACCATCCTTCTCCCCTGTTTTCCAGTTTCTCTGAAGCTCTGCACAGTTCTCAACGTGAATCTTGAACATATTCATGAAACATCCCTACTGGTTTAATGTCTGCTTTGAGCGCTTCCACCCTGGAAGGTGGAGGGGGCCACAGAGGGTGTTTCTCCTGTCCTCAACTCTTGCTCCTGTGCAGTCATCTCAGGAGCTGTCATTCAGTGAGAGAGCACATATTGCGTGGCCAGATGTTTTACATACATCGTCTTAAACCCTCACACCAGCCCTGGGAGGGGAGGCATTATTCCCATTTTACAAAGAGGCTGAGGCTCAGAGAGGTTAAGTAACTTGCCCAGTGTCACCCAGCTAGTGGGGAGCAGAGCCAGGAATTTATCTCAGATTGTCTGCTCTTTCCATCTCTCTAAAGTAGATCTCTCCTCTGCCCACTTCCTTGTCACATCCTCCTTCTTTAGAGTCGTCTTAGCATTTAGCACACTCTGAACCCATCCTGTTCATTTCTGTTTCCTTGTTTGCTGTCCGTCTCCCCAACAATGCTCTTTCAAGAGCTGGTCCTTGTTTGTTTTTCATGACAGCCTCTTCAGCACCCAGCAGAGCAGCAGGCTTGAAGCATTTGTTGTTTGACAGACTGAATGAAGGGATTATGTCAGGTGCCTCTTGACACAGGCCCTGGTCTGGTTGCCTTTGGAATCAGAAGATGCTGCTGTTGGCAGTGCCTTCCTGGGATGCATGGAGTGGGGCTAAGGTCAAGTGGGACCGAGCCCCTCTGGGAGCTTCTGACTTGGTGGGGTCTCTGTTGTTTAAGGGGAGCTGACTCACGTTAATGAAACTCATTGGGGTGATGGGCAGATTGAGTCACCAAGGTTAAGAGGGTCTGGGTACTTTGCTACTAGCCAGCACCACTTTAGAAGGGAAATCTACACCTGGAAGAAGTCAGCCATGGGAAGCAGCTCATCAAGTAGGAGTCAGAATAAATAGAGTGGGGAATTGTAATGGTTAGTGACATCAAAGGAATCAAGGTAACCTCAATGGGCAATGTCATCAAAGGGAGGGGGATTCTTTTTTTTTTTTTTAATATGAAGTGTAGCTTAGATACTGTAAAATTATAAGCATTTTTACATGTGTATCCACCTATGTAACCACCCCCTAGCTTAAGATATAGAACATTTTCTCCCCCACTCCAGGTGGGATCCCACCTTCTCCCAGAAAGTTCTCTCATGCCCTTCCCAGTAAAGAAATGCCCACCCCCACCGTTTAGATTTCTGTTACTATAAGATTGGTTTTTCCAGTTTTAAATTTCAAGTAGATAAAGTCATTCCCTATTTACTCTTTTGTATCTGACTTCTTTTACTTAAATTGTATCTTTGAGATGCAATAGTGTCTCTGTGTCTATCAGTAGTTCATTTTTCACTTCTGAGTAATAGTCTGTTGCACGAATATACCAGAATTTATTTACCTGTGCTACCCTTGATGGACCTATAGGTTGTTTCTTGTTTTTGACTATAATGAATAAATGCGTTATGAATATTCTATTGTTTTGTTGTCATAAGCAATCATTTCTATTGGATACATACCCAGGACTGGAATTGTGGCACCATGGGAATACATTAGCTGGAGTAGGTACTGCCAAAATCTCTTCCAAAGTAGTTCTACCATTTTAGAGTTGGATAGTCTTAATATTAATGTCATCAAAAGGAGTTGGATAATCTTTTTTTTTTTTTTACACTTTTCCAACAAGTATTTATCATTAGTTGAGCCAGGATTCAGGATCCCAGGGTGGGATGTACCCAGGTCCCCTTCACCTCCCTGAGAGTAGGATGGAGGACAGAGGAGGGGCGGCGTCGAGCCAGTTCAGATCTTCCCGGGAAATGTGCCTTCTGCCCAGCGGTTGTCCCAGGCTGACACCCAGGATGTGGAGCAGAGGGACTTGTGCACATGCTGGTACCATTTGCACACGGAGGCATCACCCCCTTTAGCATTATTGCCCTCTCACTGCGGTGGAAATTCAGGTAGTTCTGCCATCAGTTCCTGGTCTGATTCTGTTTGGAGAAACTGTCAAAAAGAGGCAGTCTGGTAGTTCTTGATTTTGGTCTTGATGTCTTCTGCCATGTTGCTGGCTCCTAAAGATACCCTGAAGCAGCTCACTGCTCAATGTCTGGATAATCTGAATGGTGTCATCAGCCATCATGCCCGATAGCCCCATCTCCAATGAGGAAGTACACCTGTCAGGCAAGATACCTGTGTCTGCTGGCCAGGCCCCATCTTTTTTGGCCTGTGATGGCTGGAACCTGAGAAAGTTTAGCTTTCCAGCTCTTTTTCAGTATTCCTTATCAATCACCAAAGCGTCTGTCATTAGAATACTACCTGGCTGTAGGCAAACCACGATGTCCAAGATTATAGCTTATCTTGCATTGAAGTCTGTTAAATCAATGTCTTTGTTACCCTAAGCCTCTTGTAGGCAGCCATGTGATCTCCTGGTCTTATCAGCAACTGGCATGCATTGGTGGGTCGTTTCCTGATGAGATTTCCTGGAGACCCTGGCCACAGATGGCTATCTCTACCATGTTATGGTATTGTTTATGCGTCTTCATTATAGGGGGCGACAGTGTCAGACTCATTCCTCAGATTCTAGGGTGCATCTTATATAGGGACTCTGCACAAAATTCATAGAAAGTGTGAGTTGAAAAAGACCTTAGAGGTCATCCAATCCTCTCCCCTCCTATAGGTGGAGAAGCTTTGATCTGACTTGCCTAAGGTCACACAACTTGCCTCCTGACAACTAGTCTAGGTTCATTCCTTTGTGGCAGCTAGGCAGGCAGGATGGTCTCCTGAACACTCAGATTCTGGGTTGGTGGCAGCTGCCACTGTTTGTAGAACCTGCTGCTGTTTAGAGAGACTCTTATGTTTAAACATGGCCTGTGTCACTCCCAATTGCTGCCCCACCAGCTTCTCATTCTGCAGCCAGAATGCTTCTGTGAACCCCCCTCTATAATTGATTTGTGTCTGTCCCATCAGTGTTGCTTGGAGAGAGTCTGTTATGGTGCTACTTGAGACATCTGTAGAACGCATTAGAGTTCTGCTAAGAACTTCTCATTTATCTTGTGTTATTATCACATTCACCTTTGTGAGTTCTCAGGGTTGAAAGCATTCTCTCCATTTTAGAAATGAGAAAACAAAGGCAGGCCCAAAGATCACTAGTGGCTTACCCCAAGTGAACCATAATATGTAATGTAGGACTCTGCCCTGTCAACTGATGCGAAGCCTCTCTGTTCCTTGAGGCCTGGTTCAAAAGCTGCCTCTTCCATAGGGCCTCCTGTGATTCTTCTTCTAGCAGATGGTGATGTTTCTCTCCCCTGACCTCCTAGGGACTTGTTCCTCTCTTATAATGCTTAGCAATTGCACCATGGGATATTCTTGTAAATCCATTCGTTCAATATCCACTGAGTGCTTGCTGTATTCAAGGCCTTGTGCTGGAGATGCCAAGGTGAAGTTCATGGTCTGGTAGGCAGAAATACAAGAACTCTGAATTTGATAGACACACAGATTAATGCTTTGTTGTGACCGATTTGGAAGGAGGGAGGGTGCAGGTCAATCATGGGACACTTCCTGGAGGAAGTCACATATTTTATGAACAGGTTTTATCTCACCTCTGTGCACCTCTCTAGGGCAAGGACTCAGTGTTCGCTGCCTGTGTCCTTTGTGCCCTGGATCAGCTCTCCCTCCTCCACACTCTTTGCCATCAACTGTGAGCAGACAGGTGTGAACTTGGGGGCCTTGCCCTCCTTTCCAGAGCTCACACATTGGTGGGCTGGGGGCTGGTTTGTCTTTAGGACTGTGAGGCTTGACATTGAGGGAAGGACTGTGAACTTTTCCAGTTCAATCATTTCCCCTTTAGGTTCCCACAGCCCTGGGCACTGTGAGAGAGGTCAGGGAGGAACCAGTTTTTTGAGAGCTTCCAGGCCCCCTGTGAGAACTTCTGTCCCTTGGAGAAGAGGCTGGCATAGGCTCAGGAAGCAATGACGGAAAATTAACAGGCCTTTGGGTAAGGGGAATGTGTAGTCTTTGGGGTTGGGGGAATCTTAGGTTAGGCTCTCTAAAAGCAGAGCCTAGGATATTTGGGAGTAGGTGCAGTTCAGGCAAGTGATTTGCTGAGAAAATGCTCCCAGGAGAAACGAAGGGGATGAAGGAAGCAACTAGGCAAAAATGTGGTTCAGCTGGCTTAGCTTCAATCCATTTCTGGGGTCTGGGGGTGGGAGCTCTGGCGCATGAACAGCAACATGGTCGTCTCATCTCGAGGCAAGGGCACTGGGCATTTGCACCCATGTTTGCCAGTCCATTGGGTGTGTGAATATGTGTACTGGGAAAGAAGGTGATGTCCTAGGCATTTCTGACCCAGGCAGCTCCCACCGGCTAAAGGCAATTCCTAGGGGAAGGTGAGCTCTTTGCACCCAGCAGCTATCACTGAGAGCAGCTGGGGATGGATGCACTGGCCAGATGTGGGAAGCTGGGTGGATCATCAGCAGCCTCCGCTACAGGAGGCTGCTAAGACAATGATGCTCACTGATTGATAACCAATCTGTACAGATTACAAAGCCCCTCGCCCTCATCAGCTTACTGAAGGGCACAGAGCTCTTGCAAGGGGGTGTTCCTGGCCCCTCTAGTTCTGACATCCGGGCCTTGGGAGGATTCTTTTCTGAGCTCAGTGGGGTCAGGCCTCTGAAGAATAGCCTGGGGAGGACTGGGCTGACCCCTCCCCGTGACATACTCAGGAGGGAGCCTCAGATCCTCTCCAGCCCTAGTGCCTCTTGTCTAAACCTCCCCCCTCTTTGCCAGCTCCAGCCCAGGCCCAGATCGTGCACGCAGGTCAAGCATGTGTGGTCAAAGAGGACAACATCAGTGAGCGTGTCTACACCATCCGGGAGGGGGACACCCTTGTGCTGCAGTGCCTTGTCACAGGGCACCCTCGGCCCCAGGTAAGCCCCCACCCAGCCTGTGTGGGGCTCCTCCTGCCCTCACCCCCTCACCTCCCATACCCACTCTGGGATCAAAGCTTGAGAAGAGGCAGCAGGAGTTCGAGAGTAGAGGCAGACTGTGGCAAATAAACAGAAGACAGGAGACTGGGGCTAAGGAAATAGCTGGAAAATGAACTCTGGGAAAGGACTGGAGGCTGCGGGCTTATTCACTTGAAAACATTGATGGCCAAGGGGAAAACTGAACGTCAGTCATTCAGTCCCACCCCATTTCTTGTATCTGTCTAACAGACATCCTCAGATGTACCTTCAGCCACTGTTTGAGGGTGGACTGTGTGCCAAGCACTATGCTAGGTGCTTTTGTCAGTGTTTTCTCTCTGGCTCATCACAACCATGCTGGAGGAAAGCATTAAAGCCCCCATTTTACAGCTGAGGAAATAGAGGTTCAGGGAGGTTGGGTAAACTCCCAAAGTCACACAGCTCTTATGAGGTGGGGGTAAACTCCCAAAGTCACACAGCTCTTATGAGGCAGGAGCAGAATTTTAATCCAGTACCATAGCTTAGCACAATTTTTCACATTGTACCAGTCTTTGGGTTGGGGGCTCTAGGAATTACCAACAACATATAATACAATCTCAATTTCACGAGGCTTCTGATAGGCAAGCTTCACACCCTCGAGGTTAAAAGACTCAAAGCAATTAGAAAGCAACAGATGCTGAGTATCTGGAAATGCCAGGTGAATTTTGTCCCAGACCAACTGTATGGTTCAGGCAAGAAGTGTTGGCTGGTTATTACTGAGAGTTGATGGGAGGAGGCAGGAGGTGGTGGGCTGGAGGGATGTGTAGAATTTGCTGGTGAGCTGCTTTGACATTTAAGAGCAGCAGAAAAGGTTTTGATTATATCCTAGGAAGGAGAGTGAAATAGAAAACCCTTTTCGGGGGGGGGCGATAATTTTGGGAACAGGGATGGCTTTAGTAGGTTTGGCCTTTGAGGCAAGCAGATGGGCAAGAAACCCCTAAAGACTCTTTCAACCGGAAACTGTGATCACTGCTTGCTCCTTCTCAAAGGTTTGTTTAGAAGTGAAAACAATGCTGCCAGTCTTCAGGCTGGTGTTCATGTCAGGTGTGACCATTAGGGATGGTTCTCCCTGATGCCAGGGAGGCAGCTGGGCCATTTTTCCCTAAAGCTGCACTGGCCATCTGTGTGTCCCTTGTGCACCATATTTATGAATCATCCGTGGCTATGGCTGTATGTACATGAATCCATTTTTATATTTCCATCCTTGGTTTCATTGTTTTTCCTGCTACTTAGGCTTAAACCCTTGGGCTCATATTTGACTCTGCCCCATCTCATTCCTTGCATCTAGCCAGCCCAAGGCCTTTCTTTTTTTGTCTCTTGCTAGGTCTTCTCTCTATTCCTCATTACCCGTCTAGGTCAGTCCTTCAGTCCTATTCCTTGGACCACTGCAGTAGCCTCTCACTGGCTTCCCATTCTCTCAAATCTCCCCTCTAACCCATCCCTGCACCATGCTCCCAGAATCCTCATCCTCCAGCCTGCTACATCATATCACTGCCCAGCTCAAAAACCTTCCATGGCTCCCCATTAACTACCAGATCCAGTTCAGGCTCTTAGTGAAATTGAAGACCTCCCACAATCTACGCCCCTGCCTTCCCTGTCTTATCTCCCACTGCCATCCTCCTCACACCCTGTGCTCCAGTCAAACGTGCCTAAGTATACCCTGTTCATTCCTGCTTTAACCACTGCTGCTCACCGCCCCTGAAATGCCTCCTAACTCCTTGTTTGCTCATATCATTACAATAAATATTCATTGAGCACCTGCTATGTGTCAGGCACTATGATGGGACCTAAGGATACAGCTACAGTTCCTGTTGTCATGGAGCATCCAGTCTCATAGAGGAGCAGCATCATCTCATAGCCCATTTTGTGGTCAGGATGAGAAACTGAGTGGACATGGAATTCTCCACTCCAAATATTGATAGAGAAGGAATCCCTAGGGCCAAAATGAAGAAAGACTCTATAGCAATGGTAGTGAGCAGAAGTTGAAGAACTTGGTCCTTGGAGGGAGTTGGACTGTATACTCACCTCAAGAATAATAGTATTAGTGCACACATGGAAGGGATATGAGTTAAAGCCACAGGGCTGTTTATGGCTAGGAGCTGGAACTGGACCCTGTCTAAAGCTGGAAGCTCAACAAGAGTGACACCACCTATAAATGGGGACCAGAAGACCTTAGTCACACAGCCCAGAGTCACAGCAGGGCACAGACTTTATTCTTCAGGGTATGGGTACAAACAGGGTCACCCATAAGAGAGCATAACCCTAAGCCTGTCTGTGTCTTGTACTATCTAAGTGATAAGGAAACCCTAAGCTGAGAAACTAACATAAAATCTGGTTGGAACATGTGAACCCGTGTATATTAGACATAGGCAACCAACTACACCACAGACAGGCCTATCAGAGCCTAAGTGAGACTTCTGTGGAAAATAATTCCCACTGATTATGAGCCTGTGGAATGAAAATTTAAAACCCATTTAAAAATACAGTGCTAGGAGAACCAGTCCACACACTCAAATAATTGAACAATTAGTATGTGAGGGAAGAGCGATAATAGAGCACGTTGAAAATGTTTAAAGAGATAATGGAAGGAATCAAATGTGTAAGACAGGTTATGAAAACTGATCAGTTAGATATGGAAAAAAGCAAATAGAAATCCTAGGGAAAAAAATATGTAGTCTTTTGAAAATTTTGGCCTTGATATCATAGAGATAACTGAAGAGAAAATTAATGAATTGGATGATAGATCTGAGAAAATCAGCCACAATGCAGTCTGGAGAAGGCAAAAGAGCTGGAGATGTGAAGAGGAAGTTGGGAGACATGGAGGATAGAATGAGAATCTACAACATAAACTCAGGCATTCTGGAAGGAGAGACTAAAGAAAACTGAGAGGAAGCAGTATTTAAAGAGCTAATGGTTGGGAATTTTATAGAACTGAAGAAAGGTACAAACCCTGAGATGGATAAGGCAAACCATGTTCTAAGTATGTAAACAAACACCATCTAGAAAAATCATGTTAAAACCACAAAAGTCAAGTACAAAAAGAAAAGATATTTTTATTGCCTTGTTCTCTCTTTAAAGCACCCTCTTATGTGAGTATGGATTGCTTGAAACTGGTTGTAGTCTTCCCCAAGCTTGTAACCTCTAGGTCCAGGAGGGTAAATTTTAGGGTGGCCATGGGATAAGAGTAGCAACATTATGGCCTGCAGTTGCCCCTCCATGCATGAGAAGGTTGCCCTTTCACCTACTTCTCCAAACCTTATTGTTTTTATGATCTATGGCCTGACCTATTCACCAGGATCAGGGGCCTTGCCCTGTCTCAGTAACAAGCAGTCCTCTTCATCTTTAAGATGGGAGCTTCCCTACCCCATCCTCCAATCCTTAGGACTAAGTAACCTGGAACTGATCAGTTTTTCTTAAGCCTCTGGTACTTCGAGTAGTAGATCCAGTTTCTTGTGTGATCCTTGATAATGTCCCATAATCTAAGGCAATGTTAATAATAATAGACAGCTGTTGAGTGACTAATACATACCAGGCTCCACACTTAGGTGCTTTATATACTTTGTTTCTAAACCTTACAATTACTCTGCAAAGTGGGTATTATGATATATAATAGTTATCGTTATCTACTGCTGCATAACAAATGCTCCAAAACTTAGGATCTTAAAACGACAAACATTTATTGTCTCATAGTTCCTATGGGATAGGAATCCCGGAGCACCTGAGCTGGCTGGTTCTGGCTCAGGGTATTTCACTAGGTCATAGTCATTTGAAGACTGACTGGGGCTGGAGGATCTTCTTCCAAGCTAACTTCCGTGCCTATTGACCTAAGGCTTTCCTTCCTCCCCTGTAGGACCTCTGCATAGGGCTGCTCATGACATGACAGCTGGCTTTCCCCAGGGCGAGGGACCCAAGAAAGCAACCAAGATGGAAATCATAGTGTTTTATAACCTGATCTTGGAAGTGACATACATCACTCCTACCACATTCTATTAGTCACACAGAATATCCCTGCTATAAAGTGGGAGAGCACTACAGAAAGGTGTGACTACCAGGAGGCAGAGATGATTTGGGGCCATCTTGGAGGCTGGCTACCACATAGACGTTTTGTACAGATGAGATATCTGAAGCCAAGAGATGAGTAATCTTAGTTTGCCAGGCACTAAGTATGTGTTAATTTAATCCTCCCAATAACCCTAAGAGAGGGGTAATATTCTCCATTTTACAGATGAGTAAAAGAAGGCCGGGAAGATTAGGTAACTTGCCCACAAATCTATGCTCTTAACCATTGCACTATACTGCTTTCTTTAAAGCCTCATCCATCTGACCTCTGATTCCCCAGGCTCTTCCCTGAAGTGTCCTACCCTGCCTGTGTATTCCCACAAGTCTCTTTGGGTTAGTTTCTTAGGCCTGTGTATGCCCCACGTACACTTGTGAAAAACCATGGGGGCCAGAGGAGAGGCCCCCCACCCTCACTGCTGCATCTGACTCTATCTCTTACCACATCCTCCCTCACCGGACCTAGGTGCGGTGGACCAAGACCGCCGGTAGCGCATCCGACAAATTTCAGGAGACGTCGGTGTTCAACGAGACGCTGCGCATTGAGCGCATCGCACGCACACAGGGCGGCCGCTACTACTGCAAGGCCGAGAATGGTGTAGGCGTGCCCGCCATCAAGTCCATCCGCGTGGACGTGCAGTGTGAGTCAGGGCCCTCCTTGCCTGGCTCCGGGGTTCAGGCTGGGAAGGAGGATGGGGGTGGGGGTGCGGTGGAGAAGGGGCACCCCTGTAGAGGACAGAAGAGACTTTCTCTCTTCCATGCTAGAGAGGGCATCTCTGCTGTTCCTCCAATGTGTACTACCTATACCACTCACACATTCCCATCTGTAATCCCATATGAACCTTGCAACGTCCCTGTAAAGTGGTCAGGGAGGGCAGGACAGATTGGATTATACCCCTTCCACAAATGAAGAAACCGAAATACTAAGGACTTTTAGTATTGCTTACATACCTGGCTTACTTACAGGCATAGGTCTCTTCACTGTAGTCCAGTGCCCTTCCCACAGTACCTCAGGCTTCTGCTTTTATCCTGGGCCAGCTCTGAAACTTCCCTACCCCACCTCATGCAAAACCAAGCACCCCTCAGTCCTTGCTGCTGCTTGAATGGGAAGCCTCCAGTCCCTACCTGCCCTCCGTAGATTATCCCCTTCACCACTAGAGGCTATCTCCCCATTTGCTACCCGCCTGCCTCCATGCCCATCCAGTCTGACCCGGGTACCCAGAAGCTGTGCGGCCAGGCTCAAGGGCCTGTCTGGTACCATCTTAATGTCTACAATGAACCTACCCATTAAGTATGCCGTATGCTCCCCAAGTGGAACCTGATAGAGTGATGAGCAATGGAATCCCACACCCTCTTTTCTGTCCCTCATCAGCCACCCAGGGGGCTGCCAAAACCTGGAGCTGAGGGTCATTTCTCAAGTTATTGGTGCTGGAAGGGGCTGATAGACATGGCTCATATTTCACCAATGCCCCACCTCTGCCCATGGCCTTGACTTTAATCTCAGTGGGCTGTGGAAGGAGGACAGAATGGTAAGGATATTGGACCACCTGTTTTAGGACGTTAGAATGTGGAATGTTGGTGCCTTTGGTTCACAACCCCGGCTGCACATCAGAATCTCTAGGGGATCTTTTTTTAAAAATGCTGGTGCCAGTCTATAGCCATGCTACCCTAAACAAGCCCCATCTCATCTGATCTCGGAAGCTAAGCAGGGTTGGGCTTTGTTAATACTTGGATGGGAGACCACCTAGGAAGACCAGGTGCTATAGGTGTAAAAAATAAGAAAAATATGGGATTGTAAGCTGACAAGGTCCTTGCAATCTGTGAGGTCAACCAAGGGTTGCCTCACCTTAAAAAAAATAAAAAATAAAAAATACTGGTGCCTGGGTCTCACTTCCAAAGGTTCTGATGGCATCGATTGGGGGCTTGGCCCCAGCACTGGGATTTATTTTCTCAAACTTTTCTTTTTTATTGAGGATTAACCTATATTAATTAGAGTACACTAACCTTAAATGTACAATTTAATGAATTCTTACATGTGTATGTGTACATGTAAACGCCATCCATTTCAAGAGAATTTCCAGGACCCTAAACGTTTCCCTCATGCTCCCTCCCAGTCAATAATCTCCTCAGAGGCAACCATCTTCTGATTTCTAACACAATAATGAGCATTGCCAGGCATCAGTATTAAAATGAAAATCTCCATGTGATTCTATTGTGCAAACAGGGATGAGAATCACCAATCTAGTCCAATTTACCAGTGAGGAAGCAGGCAGAGAAAGGACTTGGGCAAGTCGCACTACAAATTAATAGCTAACCTGGAATTTGAACCAGGGTTTCCTAATTTCCAGTCTGTAGCTCTCTACTCCATTTCTTGATGGGAGGGTGAAGATAGTAACCCCCATGTGGGTTCCTGGGGAGGGATAGCTGGGAAGACATCAAGTCCAGTCCCCTGACGAAAGGTCGGTCAAGCTTGCAGGGCTGGGAGAGTATCTGGCTCTCTGGAAGCTTCCTTGAGGGCAGCTCAGCTTTCCCTGAGGGCTGCCAGGAGCCCAACTCCTCTCCTTGGAGTAATCTAGTCCTGACTCCATTGGGGCTGTGCCCTTGCAGACCTGGATGAGCCAGTGCTGACGGTGCATCAGACAGTGAGCGATGTTCGAGGCAACTTCTACCAAGAGAAGACGGTGTTCCTGCGTTGTACTGTCAACTCCAACCCTCCTGCCCGCTTCATCTGGAAGCGGGGCTCTGATACCCTGTCCCACAGCCAGGACAATGGGGTGGACATCTATGAGCCCCTCTACACCCAGGTCAGGATGGGCAGTAGCTGGCCTGGTCCCCTCATGGCTCACCCTACACTCTTCCTCTTGCACTCAACAAGGGAGGGGACATGGGTGTGGAGGCATTACTCTGCAGTTCTTGGGACTGCCCTGACTTTCACATTGTTCTGATGTTAGAAGCATGCATCCTGATTGGGCTTCAGACACCCTGGGGCAGATGAAATTGAGACGGAAAGCTCAAGGAACAGTGATAGGGACAGGAGATCCCCCAAGGCAACATATCCTTCAGAACAAGCAAAGGCACCCCCTAGAGGCAGGCAAGTCATCCCTGCCTGCTGCCGGTTGGCAGAGTATTGGGAACCCATAGGCAGACACAGCAGGAGTTGGGGGCAGACAGATGACTCCACTTCTCACAGGCCCCCTATGGTCCCAGAAAATGATGATGAAGCCATTCTACTAGGGAGGGCTTTCAGAGGTAGCTTTCCTTAGTGGCTGTCAGAGTGTCACATGTGGCCAAGGCCTGTGGAACCAGCTCCATGTTTGTACGGGTTGCAGGACAGAACAGGGTTTCTCCCTTACCCCTCCATTTCCCAAAGTGGAGAAGCTGAGGCCTGGTTCTGGCCAGTGTGCACCAGGGCAACCTCGAACACAGAGAAGCCCAGGGTATGGAGAGTGCAGCACCCACCAAGGCTCGGGCTCCCTGGGGATAAGATAGGAATTAGAATGGGAATTTGCTTTGGTCTCTGGTGCTGGGGAAATATATTAGGGACCCCTGGGAGCCCAAGCAGACTCCTCACACCAGTGATCCATTGCTGCCCAGGGGGAGACTAAGGTCCTGAAGCTGAAGAACCTTCGGCCCCAGGACTACGCCAGCTATACCTGCCAGGTGTCTGTACGCAATGTGTGTGGCATCCCAGACAAGGCCATCACCTTCCGGCTCACCAACACCACGGGTACAGGAACTTCCCGCCCATACCCTTGCCTACCTGAGCTGACTCCCCAACCAGGAGACAGTGCCTCACCCCACACAGGACTCTAGGCATGTTACCACTAGTGACATCCCCTCCTCCCCTCTGCCTGCTCCCTGCCTTCTCCCCTTTCTTCCCCCCGCCCCAAGCCTTCCCTCACCCCATGGTTTCCCTGGCTTCCTATATCCTCCACATTCAGCTCTGCCTCACAATCTCCTAAGACCCTACCTCCTTGTCCTCCTAGCACCACCAGCCCTGAAGCTGTCTGTGAATGAAACTCTGGTGGTGAACCCTGGGGAGAATGTGACGGTGCAGTGTCTGCTGACAGGCGGTGATCCCCTACCCCAGCTGCAGTGGTCCCACGGGCCAGGCCCGCTGCCCCTGGGGGCTCTGGCCCAAGGTGGCACCCTCAGCATCCCTTCAGTACAGGCCCTGGACTCTGGCTACTACAATTGCACAGCCACCAACAATGTGGGCAACCCTGCCAAGAAGACTGTCAACCTGCTGGTGCGATGTACGTGGCTCTGGAGGGGTGGGAAGGAACTCGGAGGCAGACAGGGTCCCTGTCCTCCAGGAACTATGGGAGAGGGACCTGTCTGTTTCTTCTTGGTAGGTGAGATATGCTGAGGAAGCATGTTCCTGGCACTTCTATTTCCCTACCAATAGATGGCCATACTAAAATGTATATAGTTTTATTTACAGGCATTTACAATCCACATTTCCAATTATAACCTCAACAATCCAAGAGGTAAGAAGGGCTGGCATTGATTACCTACTTTTTTTTTTTTTTTTTATAGAATGGAAAATAGGTTACAAAAAGCTAAATGTGGACTTCCAATCTTCAAGATAAATTTCCTGGCTTTCTTCTTGTACACTGGTTTCTACATACCTTATATGTAAATCTTTATTAGCAAAGCATTTCAGTGAGTCTGAAGATAATTATTAAATGTAAAAATGATACAAAACTTGGAGCATGATCTAAAGAATTACAAGCACTTTCCTTACTAAACTTCAGCCTCAGTAGTTAGCACTAGCTGCTATATATGATCTTGATTTTACTACTCTGCTTCATGGAGAAAACTTTGAATCCTTCTGCTTGTGCAACTTTAGGTTGTTGTTTATTTATCTATTTTATATATTTTAAAGATACAGGCTGTTTCCAGTTCTTCAGTGCTTGAAAGTAAAGTATAGCTTCTGCCAAATTCAATTGAGAGAGTTGTTTTTTTTTTTGAAGAAATGAGCTCTTTTGTTGTTGTTCATCTTTCATTGACCAGTCTCTCTCTGAGTCTCCTCACAATAAGAAGCTAGCTCTCTATGACTTTTTAGTTAATCAGAGCAAGAAAGAAAGTAGCAAGATCGTGGCTATCTAGTGACTTTTTTTTTCTTTGATGGCACTTTTCCCATCAGAAGACTGTTTTTCTCCACCTGTTTTCATTTGGATTTTAAAAACTGGGTTGATGAGATCTCAATTTACATTAAATACTGAGATCACCTCTTAAGGTGATATATAGTCTGCTTTACTCAACCCAGTCCTGGTTTATGGCTGTTGTACCAATGTTTTGTCCAATTAGCACCCAGTATTAAGAGTTCTAACTCTTAGATAATGTCAAACAATATTTAGATTTTTCTAAAGAGGTAAGACCCCTTTCTTTCTAAACGGTATTTTAATGTAATTATATGTAAAATGATTTGTTATAAAAATTACATGAACTGTTGCAAAGAGTCAAGTAGCACAAAAGGGTAAAATGTACGAATTAAAACTTCCCTCAATTCCCCTCAGTCCCATTCTTTAGACAGAACCGCTATTACATTCTGATGCAACCTTCCAAAATTTGTATTTTGCACATTTGAGGTTTAAAACAAGAATAAAGATAAAGAAGTATAGTGGTTAAGAGCACAGGCTCTGAATTAAACTGTCTGAGCCTCTGTTTAACCCTCCTTTGTGAAATGAGGACACTAAAGTACCTCCCTCACAGATTGTGGGATGAGTTAAATGAGTAAACCCATGTAAAGTGCTTGGAACAGTACCTCTCACATAGTGTATGTTCAGTCAACAGTGGCTCTAATGATTACTAAACCTGCTTTTCTACAGCGAGCGTTTTTGAACTTTTAAAAATGCATCTGAGCAAGCAGAACAATTTCCAAGCAATTTCCAAAAATGATGGTTTCTCTCATGGAGTGGGGGGTTGTAGACCCTAACCTTCAGGAGGGCCATTTCAAGGGGAGGAGCTGGGTCTGGTTGGGGGTGGGACATAGACCCTGGCTTCGGGCCAGCCCCAGCCACCCTTCCCTCCTCATCCACCTATAGCCATGAAGAATGCCACATTCCAGATCACCCCAGATGTGATCAAAGAGAGTGAAAACATACAGCTGGGCCAGGACCTGAAGCTGTCATGCCATGTGGATGCAGTACCCCAGGAGAAGGTGACCTACCAGTGGTTCAAGAATGGCAAGCCAGCACGTATGTCCAAGAGGCTGCTGGTGACCCGAAATGACCCTGAGTTGCCCGCTGTCACAAGCAGCCTAGAGCTCATTGACCTGCACTTCAGCGACTACGGTACCTACCTGTGTGTGGCTTCCTTCCCAGGGGCACCTGTGCCTGACCTGAGCGTCGAGGTCAACATCTCCTCTGAGACAGGTGGGCAGCTGGAGGGGCAGTGGGGAGGTGTGAGGGAGCTGGAGAGGCTCACAGAGGGGAGGTCGGGCAACAGCTTGGGAAAGGGGAGCCAGAGTGGAGAGAATACTATTCGTTCATGCCACCCACATTTATTAAGCACCTATTATATGCCAGGTGCTGTGCTACGTGCTGAGGTAGAGTGGTGGGCAAAATAGGCTCTGCCCTCGTTGAACTATCGTTCTCAGATAGTTTCACAACTAAATATATCACTGCAAACTGTGATACATGAGAGTCAGGAAAGAGTTTCCTAGAATAGAATGTTTGGTCTGAGATCTGAGGGAAGGGCAGGATTTTACTAGGCAAAGGAGAGCAAGGGAGGGTGGAAGAGAAAGGCAGGCCAAGGAATCAGCATATGAAAATGTGCTGAGACAGGCAAGTGCGTGGGCCATTTAGAAAACTGAGAGGAGAGTGTGGCTAGGAGAATAGAATGAGATGAGAGTGGAGAGGTCAGCAGGGGCCGGATTATGCAGGAGAGTGGGGTCTCTATTCCAGTAATAATAATGAAATAATAATGGCTAACATTTATTGAGCGTTTACTATGTTGTATTTATCTCAATTGCCTTCATGATTTACCTTATGGGATAGATAGATAGTTTAGTTTTTAGAGAGTTCAAAAAACTTACCAAAGGTAACACGACAATAAGTGGTGGAAAGGGGATTTGGCGGTCTGACCTCAGAGCCTGCTCTCAGCCACCCCTAAAAGATTTACACTTGGAGAATGACAGGAGTTTGGAGGGGATGACTCTGGAGAGGGTTTCTAGAATCTCATCCCCAGTCCCCAGCACCTTGCACTCAGGAGCTGGTTGACTTCAGCTAAGCCTCCTTAATTCTCTGGCCCTCAGTTTCTTCTCTGTGAGACATTGAACCAGATGGCCTTGGAGGATCCTTCCATCCTGACATCTGCACAGGGAGAGGCCAGGTGAAGCTGGAGGAGTCAGGAGAGGCTTCTGGAAGGAGACTAACCTGAGCTGGGCTTTAAGAGTGGGCCACGACTCCATAGATTCCACAGATCTATTTTGCCAATCACTGTGTGCCAGGCCCTGGATGAGGAGCCGGGAACCCAGCCACTAACGCCACAGACCCATCCTGAGAGCCCACTGCCGAGCCTGGCAGATACACCTGTTGGGCTAAAGCAAGAATTGGAAGGGCAAACCTTAGCTAGGCCACAGGAACTGAAGGCAGGCTCTGCAGAGCATCTTGCAGATATGAGAGAAGGAGTACCAGGCTGCCAAGGGATGCCAGGTATGGCTTCTCAGAGGAGCCATGCCCCATGTGAGCATTTGCTAGGCAGGAGGACAAGCCCAGGAGAGAAGGGATGGGGAGCCCCTAAGGTGTATGACACTTAGCATGTCCAGGGAATATGTCCCTTACAAGTGGATCTCACAGCTGGGACACAGGATGGGAGAGGGAAGATGAGGCTGTGGGGAGGCAGAGACTTTGCAGAGCCAAGGAGTTTGAGCTTTAACCTGAGGGCAGTACAGCTTCAAAGGAGGGAGACACCTTGACCTTTGGGGGCACAGAAGGTTTGGAAGCTGAGATATTTTAGAAACAAGGTAATCAACAGGACACATGGCCATTTTCTCCATTGGCTCATAAGCCTGATGACTAGGGCATGCAAGATTTTTAAGGGCCTGTAGAAATGGCTTAGACCTGGAAAAATAAATCAGTTGGCTCCAAAATACAAAGAGAAACTGCAAAATTAAAGCCAATAAATGCATAAATGTTTATAGAGTATAAATTAAGCTAACTAGACCTCAGCATGCCTTGTAGGGTTATTTGTAATTTATATTTAATGTAGGACATTTTAATTTGTTTGATGAGATGTGGGATGGGACCCATGGAAATCTTTGAAAGCACCCCCCCCCGCCCCCCCGCCCCGTTTGGGCAATGTGTTGGGTTGAATTAGGTTTGGCTGTGAATAACAAAAACCCTAAATAAAAGTGGCTTAAACAAGCTAGCTGTGTATTTCTTCTTCATCTACAAGTGAGCAGTGCAGGCTGAAATAGCGGCTCTGCTCCACCACTTCCTCAGGCCCCAAGACTCTATCTTGTCTTACTGTTCTCCTATCCTTAGCGCGTGCTACCTCATCCACAATGGCAGTTCCAGCTGCAGTCATCAACCCGCATTCCAGCCTGCAAGAAGGAGGAAAAGAGAGACATGGCCTCTTTCTTTAAAGACCCTTATTTCCTGTTGGCCAGAATTTAGTTACATGGCCAGAATTTAGTTACATGGCTACGGCTACCCATAAGGCAGGCTGGGAGATACAGTCTTTATTCTGGCTGCATGCCCTGCTAAAACTCAGATATTTTATTACTTTGGACGAAAGGGTAAGGATGCTGGGGGTACAGACTATCCATCTGTGATAACAGTCCAGAAAGAGAAGATGGAGGCTTTAACTAGAGCAGGGCCAAAGGGCAGGAGACAGGGGATGGAGGGAGGAAATATTTAGTAAAACTGTTTAAAAGGTGGAATCCCCAAAACGTAGTAGTGTTGTGGTAAGGAGAAAGAAGGCCAGGAAGACTTCAGCTCTCTTTCTGAGCTGGAAGAGCCTGAAGTAGAGACCTAGGAGGTGGAGAGGATTTGAGGAGGTGAGTTCTGATCGGATATACTGAAAAATCTGTGAAACGTCTGGAATGGGAAAGGGAGGCTCGCACCAGGAGGCTGGAAGCAGAAGCCACAGAGCGGAGGCCCCGGGGGATGGGGAGGGGGGAGCTCTAACCCTGCTCCTACCCACCCCTCCACCCCCCTGCAGTGCCACCCACCATCAGTGTGCCCAAGGGCAGGGCTGTGGTGACCGTGCGTGAGGGTTCGCCCGCTGAGCTGCAGTGCGAGGTGCGGGGCAAGCCGCGGCCGCCGGTGCTCTGGTCCCGCGTGGACAAGGAGGCTGCGCTGCTGCCCTCGGGGCTACCCTTGGAAGAGACCCCGGACGGGAAGCTGCGGCTGGAGCGCGTGAACCGCGACATGAGCGGGACCTACCGCTGCCACACAGCTCGCTATAATGGCTTCAACGTGCGCCCGCGCGAGGCCCAGGTGCAACTGAACGTGCAGTGTGAGTCCCACCGTCTTACCCGGACTACCTCCCAAGTTGTCCCTCCTGTTCTCAACCAGGCCTGCCCCCTCTTCCCCCTTTCACCCACCCCAGTCCAACCAAACCCCTCTGTTGCTGATATCTCTAAACACTCCTTGACATATTTTTACAAAGAGGGAAACCGAGTCACAGAGCGGTTAAGTAACTTGTGTAAGTTCTCACAATTAAAAAAAGGGGCTGGGATTTGAACCTACTCCATCTAGCTCCAGGGATCAGACTCTAAATCCCGACGTTATGCTGCTTTTCATTTATATAGGGGTAAGGGGGCCATTTGAGACATGAGTAGAGGCCCAGTCTGGGAAGCATGGTTGGAAGAAATGGCCGGGAGGGGGTACTTAAGCTGCAGCTCGGGGAGATATGAGCGTGGCTACTGCATGAGCGTGTTGTGAATGTGTATTCGCCCTGAGGCCCTTCCAGGCTTAGGGCACGGGAGTAAGGGCGAGCGCATCGCCTCTTCCACTGGGGCTACTCTTCAGAATGCCCTTTGCCCCGCTGACCGCCGCCCCCGCCCCCAGTCCCGCCGGAGGTGGAGCCCAGCTCCCAGGATGTGCGCCAGGCTCTGGGCCGGCCGGTGCTCTTGCGCTGCTCCCTCCTCCGAGGCAGCCCCCAGCGCATCGCCTCTGCTCTGTGGCGCTTCAAAGGGCAGCTGCTGCCTCCTCCGCCGCCCGCCGTCCCGGTCGCCGCCGAGGCCCTGGACCATTCCGAGCTGCACCTCGACGCTGTCACCCGCGACAGCAGCGGCAGCTACGAGTGCAGCATCTCCAACGACGTGGGCTCGGCTACCTGCCTCTTCCAGGTCTCGGGTGAGCGTCCCACGGGTCCCGCCCCACCCAACCACGCCCACTTGGGCGCACGCTCCACCCCAACTCCAGCCCTGCCCACGCCCCGCTGGGCCCCGCCCCCTTTCTCCCGCCTATACCAGGTTTAGGCCCCTGCCTTTCTAAGCCTCACCCTTGCTAGGTCTAGATCTCGCCCATCCTACAAGGATTCACCTCCGACCTCCTCTTACAGCCCTATCCACTCCACTAATGCTCATTTTAGGTCTAGGCCTTCTCCTTTTAAGGCTTGCCTATACCTGTCCTAAGCCCCGCCCGTTTTAGCTCAGCCCCCTTCCTTGGACTCTGACACGCCCCCCGCCTCCGCTTCAAGCTCCTCCTTCACCACGCCTAGGCTTTACCCAACTAGCACTGCAGAAACCAGGTCTCGACTCTTCCCTTTAAAGGCTCCTAGGCCCCGCCCACACAAGGCATAAGCTCCACCCCTTACAACCTTGTCCAATCCCAGCTCTCCGCTTCAACCTGTTTATGTAAAAGGCCCCGTGTCATCCCGGTCCACACCAGGTTTAAACCCGCCCACTCAAGCCCTGGGTACTGCCTCATCTCAGGCGTCATGTTTCAAGCCCCTCCTCCTTCATCCTTGGCCCCAGAGACTCCTCTTTCCAGACCGTAGTCCCAAAGTGGGGGGCCTGAGTTGTAGTTTAGGGGTGCAAAGACTCCCCTCGGTAGCGTCTCTGGAACCTCTTGGGTGGTGATGGGGCAGCCAGAGCACATTCTAAGCCGTCTATCACCATAAAGGTTCAGGCCTCTTGGTGCCCAGAAATCCCTCTTAGCCCTATCTCCTCATGAAGTCATTCCTAGTGGGCTGTTTGGGGCTGCAGACGGGGAGTGAGTGGGTCAGGAAGGGGTGGAGGTCGTGACGAGGGGCGAGGGGAACCGACAGGGGTCGACGGGGTAGCCAACCCTTGTTTCTCTTTCCTCCATTGGGGAGAGCTGTTCCCTGTCAGACTGGTGACAGCACCCTGGGAAGAACCCCAGACATGCCTGTCCCCGATTCCACCACACCTCCAGCTCTCCCAACAGCTCCTGACTGACTGGGTACCCTTTTAGCTCTTGTTTGGATCCCCTCACTCAACAGCAGGGGCCTAGCACCACAGGTCACTGGCCACTTCCCCAGCCCCACCAACCAGAGGCCCCTGTGACATTTCCCACCTCCTTCCCCTCTCCCCTGTTTTCCCACGCTTTCCCTGTCATCCCACTTTTTGCCTCACTCTATCCCTGTCCTTTCTCTTCTCTTGTCCTCTCTCTTCTCTTCTACCTTAATCCTTGACCCTCCTTCCTGTCTTTTGCCCAATCTTCTTTCCCTGTGTTTTCTGTAACATCCTGTTTCTGTCTTCCCAAATTTCTCTTTGCTCTCTTTTCTCTGGCCTTTCCACTCCATTCTCACCGACACCACCCCTTGGAATTCCCAATTGTCCTTTTCTCCATCTCCCACCTTCCCTCTTACTTCACCTGGCTTCGCCCCAATCTCCTCCCCCATCTCCTCTCCTTACAATATTCCCTTCTCTTTATCTCTCCCATCCCCTCTCTCTGTTCTACCCCATCCTGTCTCCTCCCACACC